>NC_048286.1:33819144-33861644 GCF_009762535.1 Notolabrus celidotus | reverse complement strand
TCGGATCACCGATCTGACAGATGTCGTATTTCATAATAGATATAATAAATGATCGTAGTTAACGATTGTTGACACAGATCCTCAGACATACGTCGGAAACATTCGACGTTTGCTGGATTGAAATGTGTTTTGTTTTCATGTCAGATGAAAACGCGAACCTGGGGACCGCCATGCGATACGAGGAGATCGGTGAGTCTTCACCCTGACCCTGATCAGACTCCTGTGTGCTCTCTTTCCTTCCTGCTCTGTCTGAATCCTTCTTGTTTGTTTGTTATGATCCAGTAAACATGTTGTTTACAGAGTAAACATGTTGTTTACAGAGTAAACATGTTGTTTACTGAGGACGTGTCTCTCTCCTCCTGCCTGTGTGTTTGTCGTCTGTAGAGTTACGCATCTTGCTCCTGTGTGGCAGTGACCTCCTGGAGTCCTTCTGCATCCCTGGTCTGTGGAAGGACAGTGATGTAAGCACAATGTAACCCCGCCCCTTTTCCGTGTAGCCCCGCCCCAACTATATAGATCCCCCCTCTTTCCTGTGAAACCCTGCCCCGACTGTATAGACCCCACCCTCTTTCCTGGGAAGCCCCGCCCTGACTATATAGACCCCACCCTCTTTCCCGTGAAGCCCCGCCCCCTGGCAGTTAACTCTGAACACGATCATAACTACTGAGAAGTCGTGCAGATGTTTTGACAAAGGAAACATCTGCAGCAGAAAGCGTAACTTCCTGAAGCATGCAGTGTTACTCTTCGTACTCAGTGCTAACCAGCTAGCCTTGCTAATGTGAATGCTAGCAGTTAGCAAGAACCCAGAGAACTCTTCTGCAGAACTTTTCATTGGTAAAGTTGAACGGACTTTAAAAGGTTCTTGTTAGAGGAACAGTTCCTCTTAGAGCTTTTACATCGTGTCCTCAGAGCAGCGGACAGCGTCAGGAGGGTTAATAATTATTTATAAATGTACTTCTTTCTGATGATTAGTTCATTAGTTCATTAGTTGAAGTTCCTCTGTTTCTCTTGAAGAGTAAGAACATTTTTCCAGATGAGCTAGCACGGAGGCTAACTTCCTTCAAACTCTACCAGAAGCATTTTCCATTTGTCCTCAGTTCTAATTTTAGTTCAGTGTTCAGAGACTTTGCGTGTCCGTGTAGACCGTGGTCCGTGTTCTGGTTCTGGACCGTGTGTCCTGAGGACGGACTGAAGGCCTGTCTCTGTGGTTTCAGATGGAGGTGATCGTGGGGGATTTCGGGATCGTGGTGGTTCCTCGTGACGGAGCCGACACAGAGAGGATCATGAATCACTCCTCCATACTCCGCAAGTTCAAGGTCAGATTACAAACGTTGTCCTTCACGGTTTGACGCACATGTTTACACCGTGTGAGAGTTCATCCCTTCATTCTCTGCTGGTCATGATTTCAGGATAACATCATCATGGTGAAAGACGCCACGAGTCATCCGATGTCCATCGTCAGCTCGACTAAGAGCAGGTGAGGATTCAGCTTTATTTACTTCTTCTATTATCACTTTTCTTTTTAAATTCATTTACTAAATTTAGTTCAGGGGTAGATAATCTTCCCCCTAAAAAGCCCCTGCTAGGGGGGTAGTACTTTTCAAAGGTCCAGGGACTTTCAGGGGGTGGGGCCTGCAATGCTGAACGTGTCTGATTGGTAGATTAACCTCAGTGTTTTTATTCCTCCCTCCGTCCACAATAACATCACACACATCTGTGATTCTCTTGATTTCTCTTTCTTTCATTAGTTTTTATTTGTTCTATCTTGTTTGTATGTGTGTGTACTTTTCAAAAGAAGAAGCTGTGATTCTCTTGATTTAGCAGCTTGTAACAGTAGTCTTCTCTCAGCCCACCGTGAATGCGTCTCTCCTCCCGGTGTTCCGGTTTTAAAAGTGACCCAGTAAACTGGAGACCTTCAGCTGAACGTGTCAGTGTTTGTGGAGTTTACACAGCTGTTGAAACACAGAGGGAGTTCCTGGGAATGCAAACTAGTTTAGTTTTTATTAAGATTTCAAAATATCCTCATCAGATATTTAATGATGGTCTAATGACGTTTATGAGGGATGCATCCGGCTGAGAGTCTCCAGTTAACAGGGTCGCCGTTTAAACCAAAACACCGTCCGATCTCTGCGATCACGGCATTTTGAGTTCAAAAGGATTTTAAAGCCGTGTTGAAACGTCTTTGCTACTCGCGCTTATCTCCTCTCACGTGTTGATTCATTCTTTGCTTTTTAAATGTTTATAACAGCAGGCGCAGGTTTTTCTGCTTTTGGAGAAAAATTTCAAATTTTAAGAAAGTAAATTTTTTCGACAGGCTCTGGATCAACTTTCTTGTCAAATTTTTTTTTTGTCCATTTGTTTTTGTTTGTCCATTTTTTTTGTCAAAATTTTTTTTTTCAAAATTTTTTTTTTCAAAAATTTGTTTTTTCAAAAAAAAAATTTTTTCAAAAATTTGTTTTCAAAAAATTTTTTTTTTTAATTTTTCTTTGTAAAACTTTTTTAGGTAAAAAATATTTTTTCAAATTTTTTTTCAAATTTTTTTGTCAACGTGTATGAGGGATGCATCCGGCTGAGAGTCTCCAGTTATCAGGGTCGCCGTTTAAACCAAAACACCGGCCGATCTCTGCGATCACGGCTTTTTGAGTTCAAAAGGATTTTAAAGCCGTGTTGAAACGTCTTTGCTACTCGCGCTTATCTCCTCTCACGTGTTGATTCAGTGAATCCATCTGTGATGAAATATAGCACCATCTAAAACAGACCAGCTGAGTCTCTTCATGCTAACAGGCTAACTGTTGTGTTGATCAGAATGATACCTGCCTGTCCGTCTGCTTCTATGGTGTCATCTGTGATGAATGGCATTCCTCTTTGTGTTACTGCCCTCTACTGGTCTGGTGGTGTAGTGCATTTACTTTTTTTCCTCCATACATCACTGGCCTGATTTACACAATCTACCCGGGACTTCAGCCCGCGGTCCAAACGCAGACAACAATGGGGGACCAGGAACCTTTTAGTTCAGGGGGAAGTAGTTCTGGGGGCTAAAAGACCCCGGGACTCTTGGTGGAAATGCACCTAAGGTAGAAGAAAAGGATCCAGACTGATTTAATGTGTACTCTCTTTCAGACTGGCCCTGCAGCACGGGGACGGCCATGTCGTGGACTACCTGAGTCAGCCCGTCATCGACTACATCCTGCAGAGTCAGCTGTACATCAACGCCTCGGGATAGAGACCACGACCCTCTAAAGAAGAACCCGAAATATCGCCCTTCTCTGTCTTCTGTGTCAAACACATACTCGTCTTTGAACTGTCGCTTTCCAACAGAAGCATTTGTGTCCCTCCTTCTGTCTGTGTCATGTGACCTTGTACCATCAGGGATTGGGGAGGGGGGGTCAGGAGGGGGCATTTCAGGATGGGATGGGGGGTAATCTCTAAGGGCTGCAGAGGTGATTGTGCAAATATTTCCACTGCAGAGTGACGGCAGTGTTTACTCACTCTGATATCTGTCTCTGTTAAAGATTGGGGATGCATGACACGGCCAGGCATGCTCAGTGTTCTGATATCAGGGTGCCGTTTAGCTTCAAGGGGACAGGGTTCTGGGCCTCATGCAAGAACCAGACACCGATTAGTCTGTGGACGTGGCATGAACGAGTCAAAAGGAAGCTTTCTCTTCTGCTTACAGCTAACTCTGTCTGACCCTTACATGTGATTTTACATGATAATTATCATGCCTTAGTCCAAACTGTTTTTAGATTTAGGTTGTTCCAAATTAATGAAGCTAATGTGGAGAAACTCGAAACAAACACAGCAGATATTTCAATGTTCTATGACTCCCTTCAGTTTGAGTCGTCTACTTTTCAAAGCTTTGTCACATTAATTATCCAACTCAACGATTTCACAGAGCAGCAAGCTGAAAATGAAGTCCCAAAAACTGCAGTTCCCCAAATCTCCACTTGAGGCTGTCTTCAAGAGCGAGTCAGTCCCCATAGAGCCCCATGTTAACATGTCCACCTGTCCACAGACTGTGTAACTCAATCGTTCAAGCTAATTTATCTATTCACTGTTCATTGTTAGCTAGCTAAGGAGAGCCGTTAGCTTATTTGACTGGCTTAGAATCAAAACAGCTAACGTATTGACTACGTGTTAGCTAGCTAAGGAGAGCCGTTAGCTTATTTGACCATCTTATAATCAAAACAGCTAACGTATTGACTACGTGTTAGCTAGCTAAGGAGAGCCGTTAGCTTATTTGACCATCTTAGAATCAAAACAGCTAACGTATTGACTACGTGTTAGCTAGCTAAAGAGAGCCGTTAGCTTATTTGACCATCTTAGAATCAAAACAGCTAACATATTGACTACGTGTTAGCTAGCTAAGGAGAGCCGTTAGCTTATTTGACCATCTTAGAATCAAAACAGCTAACGTATTGACTACGTGTTAGCTAGCTAAGGAGAGCCGTTAGCTTATTTGACCATCTTAGAATCAAAACAGCTAACGTATTGACTACGTGTTAGCTAGCTAAGGAGAGCCGTTAGCTTATTTAACCATCTTAGAATCAAAACAGCTAACGTATTGACTACGTGTTAGCTAGCTAAAGAGAGCCGTTAGCTTATTTGACCATCTTAGAATCAAAACAGCTAACGTATTGACTACATGTTAGCTAACTAAGCAGAACCGTTAGCTTAAAGAAAGTTTTGGTGTTGTTGTTTTTTGCCCCAAACAGCTAATGTAAGCTAGCTAAGTTAAAAAAGAAGTTACATTTAAAACAACTCCAGTGCTAAACAACATTCATTTCTCCGTTCATTTGCACGTTTCACTCAAGCTAGCTCAACAGGAAGTTAATTTTCAGACTTGGGAATTGCTGTTCATATACTGACTTTATGTTAGCTAGCAAAGCAGCTAAATTAATTTTGCCGGGTTGAACTGCTGGGCAGTTAGTGTAGCTTAGTAAGCTAGCTAACAACAAATGCACTGATTGTGTTTTAACTGAAACATTTGATGGTTTATTAGTTGACTTCCTGTTAGCATAGGAACGCTGCCTCTTGAGTTTTCTGGTGGAACAAAGAGAGGTCTAAAATAAAAGGTTGGAGCGGCTCTTGCATGAGGCCCCGCTGTTTTCTCTGCGTCTGATGGAAATCTAACACGCAGAGCTCGTGTTAAGCTCTGCTGCCGTCTCAGCCTGCTGTAACTGTAGCTAAATCTGTACATAGACATCATCATCGTTCAGGTCAACTGTGTAACCTCCACGCTCAAGGTATTTTAACCTGAGGGGAACCATGGCAACAGAGCTGATGGTCCAGGATCTGTGAGCCGTGAGACTGACTACAAACACTTTAAAACATGAAGAGAGACGAACTCACCGTGTTCCCTCGGCGGCCATCTTCCTCTGGAGACATGATCAGGAAGCTGACAGTGAAAATGTGGGCGGGGACAACGTATTTGTTAGCTGTTAGCCGTTAGCTCCCTTCACACATCAGCTAAAGCAACCATTCAAGATGTTCAGTAGTTCTAAGTCTAGGGGTGTAACGATTCTTTTGAACAACGATTCGATTCGTGGTTGCCGATATGATTAAAGGACGATATCGGTTCGTTTGGAACGATACGATCCGTAATGATTCAGTAACTTTTTAACCACTCTGTAGGGTCGCATGTCTTGGTAATTGTTGCTGTGATGTTTTTGTCCTGAGGATTCTGCAGAGCTGAAGTGACCCTGATGAACGCTGTAAGAGGCGTCTGAACGGCCGGCGTCGTGTGAAATCCCACGGCACTTTAGTTGGCGGTTGGATAGATTTGTGGTGTTGCCGTGGTAACTGTACCTGACCTTTACATATCCTACAAACAGAGAGCGACTTATTTAGAACATCTCTGTCTTTGAAAAGCCAAAGTGTTTCCACACACTGGACCGCCATGGTGGCTCGATCATTTCTCAGACTGGGTGAACTCAGTATTTTATATCAAGACCAGTCGAGACCACCACTGATGTACTCTGTGTCCCTGTCATTACTCTGATAAGAAAGAACCCCTTGCCTTGGTCTTGGTCTTGACTCGGTCTCGATCCCTAAATGTCTTGGTCTTGGTGCACTCTGGTCTCGGACATGTGCACCATGGCATGCATGCATGATGTGTGTCTAACATGAGTCTGGTCCTGCTGGAGGTTTCTGCCTGTTAAAAGGAAGTTTGTCCTCTCTGCTGTAACTATCTAAATACTGCGATGTGTAATGCTCATGATGGATTAAGGTGGGGTCAGACTGAGTCTGATCTGGTCTTGGTGTTGGGTCTCTGTTCATAATTTAACATAGAGTGGTCTAGACCTGCTCTGTTTGTAAAAGAGTCTTGAGATAACGTTTGTTGTGATTTGGCGCTATACAAATATGAGTTGATTGATTGATTGATTGATTGATTGATTGATTGATTGATTGATTGATTGATTGATTGATTGATTGATTGATTGATGTCCTGGTCTCAGTTAATGTGGTCTTGACTACAACACTACCAGCTTCTCCTCTGCCGTCCTCCATGCTGTGTTTAGTTGTCTGTTGGTGCATGGTGATGACGTCACAGACAGGCAGCCTGAATTGAGTAACGTTTAAAGTCTTTATCATTAAAAGTGTAAAGAAGAAACACATCCATATAAAGTCTGCTGTGCTTAAATCCCGTGTTATGGATACAATCGATTTATTACCCTTTAAAACGATGTTAGATCCATACATGTCGTCTGGAAGGCCAACCTGCCGAGCACAGATCGATGTAGTCAGATCACAGGAATATAAATCAATACATGGATGTAGGAGATGAATCGTTACACCCCTAAGTCCCAAACTGATATCATTTACTTCTGTAGCATTAGCATTAAAGAACATGTGCCACACTCAAACACAAAGGCTTTACCAGCCTGTAACAAACAGCCAATCAGAGTGAAGGATTATGGGAGGGCACCAAATCCCAAGGGGTCCAAGCCGCCCCGTTCCTCCGTCTGGACACGCCCCTGACTATGTGGTGAGCCTGTGTTAAATATAACAAATATCAGAAACCTCCATCTGTACGTCAAACATCCCGAAACACAACATCACAACAACGTTCCAGCTCTCTGTCCCGATCATGGCGTCCGAGGGGGACGGCATGGTGAGAGCGCGCTCAGTGGACAGGTGAAGGAGATTTTCAAGGACAAAAAGTATCTGAGGATGATGACGAAGACGAAGGTGATGATGGTGATGATGAGGATGATGACGAAGACGAAGGTGATGATGAGGATGATGAGGATGATGAGGGTCCATCCTCAGCAGCAGTGTGGTTGTTGTTGTTGTGGAGTGTATAGGGGTGTTTCTTTCTTCTTGGTGTGCTGCTGTTAGCTCTCTTTAGACTGCATGCTTAGACAGTTTGGTTCCGGCATGAGCGTCCATCACTTGGTAGAAATCGATCTGTTGTGAATGTGTTTGCATAAAGAGAAAAACACAAAAAGTAAATCTATAAATATATTAGTATACTCTACAGTGGGGATCATCGTCGCCCACGCTCGCTCATTTTCTATCCACTCTGTAAATGAACAGATCAACGCCTCGTCCCTGTGACATCAACATCTGTTTGCAAAGATTTGTACATTGATTCATGGTTCCTCTGTGTGTGTGTGTGTGTGTGTGTGTGTGTGTGTGTGTGTGTGTGTGTGTGTGTGTGTGTGTGAAGCAGAGTATTAGTCACTTTTAGTTGTAACAAGTAGCTGATAATGAATCTTGTGTTCTGTTTTAATCTGCCTTCTGTTGCTCAGACTTCATTTGATTGTAAACTGTAATGCACTCTTAAAAATGACGTGTCAATTTTAATGTGTGTGTGTGTTTATTTATTTATTTGATTGTTAGACATCATTTATGTAATTCATAGAAACCAATATTTAAGTCTTAAAATGATCTCTTACTTCCTGGTTCAGTACATCCCTCTAAAGCACGGGGTCTCAAACCTTTTGGATCCAGGGACCCCTTACAGGTGAGGAAACTGTCCAAGGACCCCCTCATGATTGTAACACAGATTAAACACATTAGTGATGTGTCCTGATCAGAAGCTGCAGCTCTTAGAGTCCATGCTTTATAGTGGATCAGAAGAGCCGGCTCACATCCAGAGAGAGCCGGCTCCCAGTTAGTTCCTGTCCCTGCTTAGCTCTCTCAGTGCTCAGCCCCAGCTCTGCTCACAGCAGAACTTTGTTTTGATTGGTCAGCATGGCGGCCATGCGGCCAATCACGTGTGAGGATATAGGATCCAGGTGATGGAGGGGAGGCTGTGTATCGTGGCTTCATCTGTTCCTTCAGAGAGGGTTAGGGTTAGGGTTCTTCTCAAAGACCGGGCAAATACTCACTGAGAGGAGAAACCGGATCAGACCATCCAAGCTGAGGACATTAATAATGTTTGATCCAGTTTGGTTCTGGTTCGGTTTGCTTGAGTTCAGTTCTGGTTCGGTTCTGCTTCGGTTCGGTTCTGTTTGCATGAGTTTGGTTCTGGTTCTAACCCTAACCCTTGCTTGAGTTTGGTTCGGTTCTGGTCCAGTTCTGGTTCGGTTCTGGTTCGGTTCTGGTCTGGTTCTGGTTCGGTTCTGGTCCGGTTCTGGTCCGGTTCTGGTTCGGTTCTGGTCCGGTTCTGGTTCGGTTCTGGTCTGGTTCTGGTCCGGTTCTGGTTCGGTTCTGGTCCGGTTCTGGTCCGGTTCTGGTCCGGTTCTGGACCGGTTCTGGTCCGGTTCTGGCTCGGTTCGGTTCTGTTTGCTTGAGTTTGGTTCGGTTCTGGTTGGGTTAGGTTCGGTTCGGTTCGTTTCTGGTTCGGTTCTGGTTCAGTTTGCTTGAGTTGGTTCTGGTTATTACCCTAACCCTAACCCTAACCCAAACCCTAATCCGAACCCTAACCCTAACCCTAACCCTAACCCTAATCCTAACCCTAACCCTAACCCTAATCCGAACCCTAACCCTAACCCTAACCCTAATCCGAACCCTAACCCTAACCCTAATCCTAATCCTAATCCTAATCCGAACCCTAACCCTAATCCGAACCCTAACCCTAACCCTAATCCGAACCCTAACCCTAACCCTAATCCTAACCCTAACCCTAACCCTAACCCTAATCCGAACCCTAACCCTAATCCTAACCCTAACCCTAACCCTAACCCTAACCCTAACCCTAATCCGAACCCTAACCCTAACCCTAATCCTAACCCTAATCCTAACCCTAACCCTAACCCTAACCCTAATCCTAACCCTAACCCTAACCCTAACCCTAACCCTAATCCTAACCCTAACCCTAACCCTAATCCGAACCCTAACCCTAACCCTAACCCTAACCCTAATCCTAACCCTAACCCTAACCCTAACCCTAATCCTAACCCTAACCCCAATCCTAATCCTAACCCTAACCCTAACCCTAATCCTAATCCTAACCCTAATCCTAACCCTAACCCTAATCCTAACCCTAACCCCAATCCTAATCCTAACCCTAACCCTAACCCTAATCCTAACCCTAACCCTAATCCTAACCCTAATCCTAACCCTAACCCTAATCCTAACCCTAACCCCAATCCTAATCCTAACCCTAACCCTAACCCTAACCCTAACCCTAATCCTAACCCTAACCCTAACCCTAACCCTAACCCTAATCCTAACCCTAACCCTAACCCTAATCCGAACCCTAACCCTAACCCTAACCCTAATCCTAACCCTAACCTAACCCTAACCCTAATCCTTACCCTAACCCCAATCCTAATCCTAACCCTAACCCTAACCCTAACCCTAACCCTAATCCTAACCCTAACCCTAACCCTAACCCTAACCCTAATCCTAACCCTAACCCTAACCCTAATCCGAACCCTAACCCTAACCCTAACCCTAACCCTAATCCTAACCCTAACCTAACCCTAACCCTAACCCTAACCCTAATCCTAACCCTAACCCTAACCCTAACCCTAATCCTAACCCTAACCCTAACCCTAATCCGAACCCTAACCCTAACCCTAACCCTAACCCTAACCTAACCCTAATCCTAACCCTAACCCTAACCCTAACCCTAACCTAATCCTAATCCTAACCCTAACCCTAACCCTAACCTAATCCTAATCCTAACCCTAACCCTAATCCTAATGACCCTAACTATGACAGAAACCATGTTTGACAAATGTGTATTTGACCTGTATTTGATTTTATACTTTGACCCATGTCCCATCTGTTAACATGGAGGAGGCGGGGCTTATGAGCTATGCTGCAGACAGTCAGTAGGGGGAGCTTCACAGTCTGAGCGATGAATAAAGAGACGGAGACGTGAATCCGAAAAAAGTGCAGCAGGTTTTATTGAAGCAGTTATAAATATTTCTGCAGGTCGGCCACAAACAGGACTCTCAACACATAAAAACACTGAAGTTTATAAAAAGGGTGCACTGTATGTACAGTTATAAATATAATACTTTTACATTCAAACAGAAATCACATCATTCTCAGAAATATGAACACAAAAACATCGTTCCACAGTATCCATCCTAACGTCAGGTAAAAGTTTGATGTGAGCTCTAAATACCATTATTTCTATACTAGAAAACCTGAACGTGTCATCCTAACACTTATCAGACGTAAATATGTGCAACAATGCAAAACATTACAAGCTGTAGTTCCAGTGCTCCTGGGTTTAGTACGTTAGCTGATCTGAAGAAGAGTCCCTGTGAAATGTAAAACAATCAGCTGTGACGGCGTTCAGGTCGTGGGTTGCAAAAAGTTGTATCATAAATGAGGAATTAAAGCTGCAGTGAGGAACTTTCAGTTTGTGTCTATTTGGCGCCCCCTGTGGTCAAACACACATACATCTTATCACGATACATGCCAGGGTGTCATTGTGCTATTTCTACCGGTTTATTTTTGATATGTGTCTGGTCTTTCTCTCCTCTCTCCCCTCTTTAAAAGCTTTGTTCTCGTCGATAAATGAAACATAAATAAAGTTTTTACAAACACTCATATTTCTGTAAATACCAAGCTGTCATGATCATGAGTTGGTGCCTCTCTGAAGGAACAGTGCTCAGCTCTGTGTTGGGGTTGAAGGTGTTTGTTTTTGTGGAACCAGAACTTGTGTCTCTTGGTGGTCTTTAGGCCTCCTCGATGGGGGGGCTGTTGTAGCACCCTGGGGGGATGGAATCCAGGATGTCCTGCAGGTTATCGATGTCTCGCAGCACGGTGTCGATGTCCCGGTTGATGAAGGTCAGAAGGCGTCTCTGTGCGGCCTCCTTGTCCTTCATGTCCTCAAGCCGAGGCCTCAGCTTGCCCTGCACATCCCTCTGAGCGGTGGCCACAGATTCCTCCAGCTGCTTCAGCTTTGTGTCGTCAAAGGGGCCTTCCTGGTCTGAGGAGGAGAGAGAGAGAGAGAGAGAGCGATGAGCTAAATGCTAACATGCTGCATAAAGGGGGAGGTTCGATTCAGGCATGGCGAGTCCTCCAGGAGAACCTGCGCCAGTACACTACACTTTATGTAGTCGGCCCTCGTTGTTGAAGCAGCCCGAGGTGAAGGGGTTAGCACAAACCAATTAGCACTGTGTTCTTAAAAATAAAAAGCAGCCTCTTTGGTCCTCCAGAAACGGGGTTTTGCATGCCTAAGAAAATCCTTCCTGTTGTGATGTCACCACAGGAGTCTCCCTGCAGTAGCTCTGTTCTTCCAGCAGGTGAGCTACAGGAACTATGCAGAGGTAACTTTAGGCGTTTATCGACCGAACTATGTGCGTTTGGACCGGTGGACCCAGGGTCTAAATTTAGTTCAGGGGTAGATAATCTCCCCCCTAAAAAGCCCCTGCTAGGAGGGGTAGTACTTTTCAAAGGTCCCAGGACTTTCCGGGGGCGGGGCCTGCAATGCTGAACGTGTCTGATTGGTAGATTAACCTCAGTGTTTTTATTCCTCCCTCCGTCCACAATAACATCACACACATCTGTGATTCTCTTGATTTCTCTTTCTTTCATTAGTTTTTATTTGTTCTATCTTGTTTGTATGTGTGTGTACTTTTCAAAAGAAGAAGCTGTGATTCTCTTGATTTAGCAGCTTGTAACAGTAGTCTTCTCTCAGCCCACCGTGAATGCGTCTCTCCTCCCGGTGTTCCGGTTTTAAAAGTGACCCTGTAAACTGGAGACCTTCAGCTGAACGTGTCAGTGTTTGTGGAGTTTACACAGCTGTTGAAACACAGAGGGAGTTCCTGGGAATGCAAACTAGTTTAGTTTTTATTAAGATTTCAAAATATCCTCATCAGATATTTAATGATGGTCTAAAGACGTTTATGAGGGATGCATCCGGCTGAGAGTCTACAGTAAACAGGGTCGCCGTTTAAACCAAAACACCGGCCGATCTCTGCGATCACGGCTTTTTGAGTTCAAAAGGATTTTAAAGCCGTGTTGAAACGTCTTTGCTACTCGCGCTTATCTCCTCTCACGTGTTGATTCAGTGAATCCATCTGTGATGAAATATAGCACCATCTAAAACAGACCAGCTGAGTCTCTTCATGCTAACAGGCTAACTGTTGTGTTGCTCAGAATGATACCTGCCTGTCCGTCTGCTTCTATGGTGTCATCTGTGATGAATGGCATTCCTCTTTGTGTTACTGCCCTCTACTGGTCTGGTGGTGTAGTGCATTTACGTTTTTTTTCCTCCATATGTCACTGGCCTGATTTACACAATCTACCCGGTCGAAACACAGACAATAATGGGGGACCAGGAACCTTTTAGTTCAGGGGAAAGTAGTTCTGGGGGCTAAAGGACCCTGGAACTCTTGGTCCAAATGCACCTTTTGCTTCCACATTCTCAGGGCTGAGAAACCACTACTAGCGGATCCCAACCCGAGCAGCTGTCCTCTGTTACTCACTCATGTTCAGCAGCATGTTGTTGATATTTAGTAGAGTGTCTCTCATGGTGTCTCTGGTCTGTCTGGCGTCATTTAAAGCTGTAGTCGCATCAGAAGCAACCTACGAAGGAAACATCCCTTTAAGTTATTGTGCATCATTTTCTAAGTACCTCAAAGTGAAAATACTTCAGTCCTGCATTTGAAGTGAGTACATGATCTGGGTTTTATTCTTCCTTACCTTGTTGGCTTCGGCCTCCAGCCTCCGGGCGGCGTCCAGCTCAGTGTTCACATCTCCAACTACTCCATCCACGCTCACTTTCATACCCATCGCATCGTTGTTCAGTTTGGTGACATCCTTCAGCAGATCAGTGTGAGGCGGCAGAGAGTTGATTGATCCCTGAAGAATAAGAAAATATCACGGGGTCAGAAGAGAGTGGACGAACGGCGCCGGAATCAAAGCCAAGAGCAGCGACCGACACAAATCAAAGAAGGACAGCAGGTCATGATTCAGAAGGTCAAAGAAATGACCTTCATGAGGAATCAAACCTTCATCTCTGATTTTAGACGTGAAGCTAAACTCTGAGAGCGTTCTCTCACCTCCAGACCGTTGGCCAGGTTCTCCAGCTGGTTGATGGTCCCCAGTGCGTTGTTGTAACCATCGGTCACGCCTCCCAGGATGGTCAACGTCTTGCCGTTGTTCTTGACGGCCTGCTGGATGGTGCCACTGATGCCGGGGAGACGTGTGATGGCGGCGTCGGCCAGAGCTTTGCCGTTGAGGATCTGCTGGTCGAAGCCTGAGGAGGAAGACGAGGAGGAGGAGGAGGAGAAGTCTCATTGAGTCCAGAGTCCAGAGAAAACAAAGAGTTCATTCTTCATCAGTGTGTCTGTGTGAGTTTCTACCTTTCAGGTTGTTCAGGGCGCCGTTCAGCTCGTCTGTGTTTTGGTTGATGATGCGCAGGGCGCCCTCTGTGTCCGCCTTGGCGACGTTAACTCTGTCGAACAGCTTGCCGAAGTCCTGCAGAGGAAAAACCCACGATTAAAACCAAACACGCAATCAATCTCTCTTTTTGATTCTCTTTGACGTCCAGCAGGGGGCGAGTGCCACCAGTGGCTGCATGATGATCATTAAGTAAACTATGGTCCCATTCATGTGTTCATGAACGTCATGTCCAGCGTTGGGTTGTTCTAAAAGACTCTGAGAAGTTTAGATGTTCATCCAATCAGGAGACACGAAGTCTGAAGTCTGTTTCTACAGTCAGCATCATCTGTACCTTTCCGGCAGCCTTGCCCTTTGCCAGCATGTCCATGGCTGAGACCTTGTTTTTCTGCACGCCGTCCTGCAGAGCCTGCAGACCTGGGATGTCAACTGCTCCCTTTAAGCCGTCCACTCTGGAAACCATGGCGTCGACCGCCCCCTGAGCATGATGGGAGAACAAGGGAGGGTTAGAGAGGAACAGAAGAAGAGAGAGTTTCTTACGGTCAGGACTTCTTCTAAAAAAGCGTTACCTTCAGGGACTCCGGGATGGATCGCTCCATGTTGCTGATGTCTCGCAGCATGCTCTCCGACAGCTTGCTCTCGCCTTTGGCGTCACCACTCAGTCCGAGCGCCCGGTTCTCCAAACCCCTCACCTTGGCTGAGTTCTGATCGTACCTGAACAAACATGGACGACATTAGCTTTGAGTCTTCGTACCCTCGGGTTATCATCAGAAGAAATGATCTGTTAGTTAAAGATGAGAGACGGGACGGACAGAAGGGACTCACTTTGCTTTCAGGTCTCCAACCTGCTCTTTGACTTTGTTCTCTTTGTTCATGAGAGTTCGGACCAGAGCCAGACTCTTCTCAGAGTCGCTCAGAGCGTCGTTGGCAGTTTTCTCCACGACGTCAGCCTTCGTCTGGTGTCTGCAGGAGGAACAGAGAGGGGTAAGATTCAAGCATCTCCTCTAACCTCTGATCAAAGAGTGAATGTGTTGAACATGATGGACTTACACGCCTGCCAGACTGGTGGCTGCTTTCACTAAGGAGGAGAGGGGGTTCAATCCGAGCGGGGCGTCGCCTTGAGGAAACTCCTGACAGGGGGGAAGGAACAAAGCAGGTGTTAGTCAGAGATCAGTCAACTTCATGGATCCTCTAACCGACTGAGCAGGCACTGAGGGTTTCTAAAAGTATTATGGGAGGCAGACTTTTCAATTTCAGGTTCAAGTTTTAGAGAGCTCATGTTGCGCTGCTCATCCAGAACATTGAGCTTACAGAATACAGATTGACTTGCTGCACTGACAGCCTCTAAAAGTAGTATGGGAGGTAGAGCCTTCAGTTATCAGGCCCCTCTCCTTTGGAATCATCTACCAGTCAGGGTCCTGGAGGAAAGACACCCTCTCTACTTTTAAGAGTAGGCTTCAAACTTTCCTTTTTGATAAAGCTTATAGTTAGAGCTGGATCAGGCTTGGACCCAGGTCTTAGTTATGCTGCTATAGGCTTAGACTGCTGTAGGCTCAAAGTGCTAAAGACTCGGACTGCCATAGGCTCAGACTGCTATAGACTCAGACTGCTATAGACTCAGACTGCCATAGGCTCAGACTGCTATAGACTCAGACTGCTATAGACTCAGACTGCTATAGACTCAGACTGCTATAGACTCAGACTGCTATAGGCTCAGACTGCTGTAAGCTCAGACTGCTATAGACTCAGACTGCTATAGGCTCAGACTGCTATAGGCTCAGACTGTTATAGACTCAGACTGCTATAGGCTCAGACTGTTATAGGCTCAGACTGCTATAGACTCAGACTGCTATAGGCTCAGACTGCTATAGGCTCAGACTGTTATAGACTCAGACTGCTATAGGCTCAGACTGCTGTAGGCTTAGACTGTTATAGGCTCAGACTGTTAAAGACTCAGACTGCTATAGGCTCAGACTGTTATAGACTCAGACTGCTATAGGCTCAGACTGCTGTAGGCTTAGACTGCTATAGGCTCAGACTGCTGTAAGCTCAGACTGCTATAAGCTCAGACTGCTGTAAGCTCAGACTGCTATAGGCTCAGACTGCTATAGACTCAGACTGCTATAGACTCAGACTGCTATAGACTCAGACTGTTATAGACTCAGACAGCTATAGGCTCGGTCTGCTATAGACTCAGACTGCTCCTTTAGATTCTAACTCAGGACTTTGACTCCATGCTAGCACACTGAATGAAGTGGATGTCTTACAGCTGACTTGAGGTCGGCCTTGGCCTCGTCCATCTTGCGTTTCATCTCCTCCAGCAGAGTCTTGACCTGGTCCACCTTGGTCTTGTAGGTCTGCTGCTGTTTTTTGATGTTGTCTGCTGCGTCCTCGATCTTCTGGATGTCCAGCCCCTCGGCAAGCTGACTCTTGCTGACAGACGCCAGACGTTTCTGCAGGTTCTTCTCCAGTCCTTCAGGACACACGTGGTGCGAGGTCATTAGTGTCAAACTGTTCAGGTTAGGAAATGATGACCTCTAAATATCTAACATCCTGTCTCACCTGCGAGCAGCTCGGCGTCGCCCTCCAGGTCTTCCACCAGCATCTCCGAGGCCTTCAGAGCGGTCTCCATCTGAGTGCTGCTGGCTGGTTTCACTCCTCCAGAGAACAGGGACTCCAGATCCTTCAGCTTGGCAGCGTACCCCTCCATCTGAAACGCAGAGTTCAGGGAACACATTCACATAGGGGCTTCCTCTGATCCGGCTTTTCAACATGGATACAACTAAACAACCACGGAGCGGGACCGCAGTGACGGCGTTACCTTTGTTTTGATGGGGCCGAAGCAGTCGGGACAGTTGGACCGATGGCACCTGAGACCCTCGAAGCCTGGTTTGCACCGACAGCGGCCCAGATCATCACACTGTCCGGACTCGGAGCCCTGAAGGTCACAGTTACACGCTGGACCGCAAAACAAGAGAGGTACAGGTCTGTTAGTGAGCGCCCGGTCAACGTCAGGCTGAAAGTCAGAAACTGTAACGGAGCCGGTCCAGGCTGTGGAGCCGGTCCAGGCTGTGGACCCGTTCTTACGTTTGCAGGCGTCGGTCACTCGGCTGTGGTAGTAGCCTCGCTCACACTCCTCACAGCGCCGCCCTCTCGTGTTGTTCACACACTTCAGACATTCGCCGGTCACGCGGTCACAGCTTCCCGCCACGCTGACGTCGATGTGTCCGTTACACTCGCAGGGACTGCAGACGGTCTGAACGTTGTCCCCTCTCAAAGGGAGACTATGGAAACCTTCCTGACAGACGTCACAGCGGGGACCTGAGGAGGGACAGAGTTAGGACCTGAATGTCTGATCCTGGTCTAAATGTTCTTATCAAGTCCTCTCAGAGAGGAGCACTAAAACAGGTCTGCCTCAGGGGCGTACCTGTGGACCCGGGGGGGCAGCTGTCACACTGAGGCCGCAGTGAACCAGGAGCTGGAGAGCAGGACACTCCAACGGGACAGGGACACTTCAGACAGGTGCTGGGGTCCCAGGGGTCTCTGTAGAACCCAAGTGTACAGCTGCGGTCTGCGGGGGTCTCGTCGGCAGAGTAACAGTCTCCGGTCTGGGGGTCACAGCTGCCTCCTCTGCAGCTGCACGGCTCACACCTGCTGAACGCTCCGTCTGAGGGGACGCTGCGTCTGAACCCGGCCGAGCAGCGCTCACAGAAGTCCCCTTCGTACCCAGGGGGGCAGCTGCAGGTCTGAACCCAGCGGGCCGGGACACCTTGTCCACGCCGAGCTGACGACAGCTTCACGTCATCGAGGTAACCGCGTCCTGAAAGACAAGAAAACCAACCCACGTCAAGATCTGATCCAAATCAAGGTTTCATGTGAATCCTGGCCCAAACGATGGGATCAGGATTCCCAAAGGACCAAACAATGGGATCAGGATTAACAACAGGACCAAACGATGGGATCAGGATTAACAACAGGACCAAACGATGGATTCAGGATTAACAACAGGACCAAACGATGGATTCAGGATTAACAACAGGACCAAACGATGGATTCAGGATTAACAACAGGACCAAACGATGGATTCAGGATTAACAACAGGACCAAACGATGGATTCAGGATTAACAACAGGACCAAACGCTGGATTCAGGATTAACAACAGGACCAAACGATGGATTCAGGATTAACAACAGGACCAAACGATGGATTCACGATTAACAACAGGACCAAACGATGGGATCAGGATTAACAACAGGACCAAACAATGGATTCAGGATTAACAACAGGACCAAACGATGGATTCAGGATTAACAACAGGACCAAACGATGGATTCAGGATTAACAACAGGACCAAACGATGGGATCAGGATTAACAACAGGACCAAACGATGGGATCAGGATTAACAACAGGACCAAACGATGGATTCAGGATTAACAACAGGACCAAACGATGGATTCAGGATTAACAACAGGACCAAACGATGGATTCAGGATTAACAACAGGACCAAACGATGGGATCAGGATTAACAACAGGACCAAACGATGGGATCAGGATTAACAACAGGACCAAATGATGGGATCAGGATTAACAACAGGACCAAATGATGGGATCAGGATTAACAACAGGACCAAACGATGGGATCAGGATTAACAACAGGACCAAATGATGGGATCAGGATTAACAACAGGACCAAACGATGGATTCAGGATTAAAAACAGGACCAAACGATGGGATCAGGATTAACAACAGGACCAAAGGATGGGATCAGTATTAACAACAGGACCAAATGATGGATTCAGGATTAACAACAGGACCAAACGATGGGATCAGGATTAACAACAGGACCAAACAATGGATTCAGGATTAAAAACAGGACCAAATGATGGGATCAGGATTAACAACAGGACCAAAGGATGGGATCAGTATTAACAACAGGACCAAATGATGGATTCAGGATTAACAACAGGACCAAACAATGGGATCAGGATTAACAACAGGACCAAACAATCGATTCAGGATTAAAAACAGGACCAAATGATGGGATCAGGATTAACAACAGGACCAAAGGATGGGATCAGTATTAACAACAGGACCAAATGATGGATTCAGGATTAACAACAGGACCAAACGATGGGATCAGGATTAACAACAGGACCAAACAATGGGATCAGGATTAACAACAGGACCAAAGGCAGGGACGAAGGACAACATTTGGAAATGAAAGCAAACAAAACAAAGAAGACTTGACGTTCATAGACTCACCGTTGTCTCCGAACGTGCCTCTGATCTTGATGGCGGTGAGGTTCTGGAGGAGCGTCTGAAACTGGAGGGGAGAGATCTGAGGAGTCCACCTGCTGCTGGGAGCCTCGTTCAGCCTGTTCATCACACACACACACACACACACAGAGAGAGTGAACTCTTCGTCTCGGGTTGAACCTGGGTTTGTTTGTGTTTGGATTCTTCCCGGGCGTGACGCTCTGTTTCTACTCGCTCTCATTACAAAGAAGGATTCCTCCTCTCAGGAATGTTCACACCTCAGTGAAAACATCACATCATGGTGAACCCGCTGTTACAAAGTGGACGAGGCGGCGTGTTGGAACTCATCGGTTCGTAGTGTACTGTTTAAAAGACTCATTTGGGATTTGGATCGCCACCATCTTGTTTCATTTGAGCCAGAGGTGACCGTATTTGGAGGGGAATTATGAAAGGCATCGCTTCACCTCTGTCCTGATTACAGGAAGCCCCGCCCTAACTCCTCCCCTGCTTCCCACTCCATAGAATGAGATCAAAGCAAATAGAATGAGATCAAAGTGAATAGAATGAGATCAAAGTGAATAGAATGAGATCAAAGGAATAGAATGAGATCAAAGGAATAGAATGAGATCAAATCAAATGGAATGGGGTCAAAGCAATAGAATGAGATCACAGCAATGGAATAAGATCAAAGTGTGAGATCCAAGCAATAGAATGAGATCAAAGTGAATAGAATGGGATCAGAGGAACAGAATGAGATCAAAGGGAATAGAATGAGATCAATGGGAATAGAATTGGATCAAAGGAATAGAATGTGTGAATAGAACAAATCAGCTGAGGAGGAGGAGGAGGAGGAGGAAGATTCTCTATATACTGATTCACAATCAGAGGAGTCGCCCCCTGCTGGACGTTAGAGATATTGCAGGTGTGGTGTATTTCTGACCTGAAGCTGTAGTGTAATTTCTGTCCACAGGGAACTGTGGATCGCAGATCGCCGAGGGAGGCGGAGACTTTGAGGCCGGAACCTTCCAGAATGACATCATTGGTGGACGGGTGACGGACGCCGCGGTCCAGACGCAACGAGAAGGACAAGTTCTGTCCATAACTCAGCAGCTGATTCCCCAGGAAGGAAGCTGAGGGAGGGGAGAGAAACACACAAGGTCAGGAAGGAGGAGAGGAAAGGGCAAAGGGACAGGGGGAATAAAAGTAATGAAATGAAAGGAGAGAGGAAAGAAGGAGAAGATGAGGAGGTGAGGAAAGGAGACAGAAACAGAGAGAAATGATGAGACTATTAAAAAGGAAAGGAAATGAAAGAAGGAGACTAAAGGTAAGGGGGAAAAGAAAAAGAGGAAGTGACAGCAGAAGAGGATGAAAAGGGGGCGTGGTTTGTTCTCACCTGGGGCGTACAGGTAGAGTGGCAGGCTGTTTTTGGAGATCACCTCCACGTCCTGGTGTTTGGGTGACCAGCGGAAGTGAACATTGTCGGGGGTGTCGCCTTTAGCTGTTGCTGCCTTCCAACCATCCAGACCTGAAAACACAACACAGCCAGTCAGCAAACTGGGGCTTTTATTTTGAAAATCAACCCAAAACAATCACAGGGGAGCAGAGAGGTGAGAGGTTACCGCTGGAGAAGGTGGAGGTGATGTTGTGGGCGGAGTAACCGGACTGAGCCGAACACTTGCTGCTGTGGCCGTAACAGAAACACGGGGGGGTCAAACTCCCAGAATCCTGTCTGGGCTGACGACTGAAAAACACAACGAGAGCGAGAAGTCAGACAGGAAGTGGGACCAGGAGAACCAGGAGGAGAGCAAACACAGTGAAATGGTGAACACATGAATTCGAAGTGATGAACTCGTCACCTTTGCTTGCAGCCGTTTGGTCCGATCGGTCCATTCGGGCAGCGGTCACATTTATCTCCTGTGACGCCTTGTTTGCAGCTGCAGCGCCCCCTGCTGTCACATGTGGTACTGTCAGAACCTGGACAGAAAGAAAAACATTAACACTCAAACATTTTGGAGCAACTCGCAGACTGGATGGTTAAACGTAAAGGTCGCACTCGCTCACCTGTGGCGTTGCAGCGGCAGGGCGTGCAGCTCTTTGCTGCCCCCTCCAGGAAGAAGCCGGCCTTGCAGCGCTCGCAGTGCCTTCCTTCAGTGTTCCCCTGGCAGTCCAGGCAGTGCAGCCCATGGGCGTCCGGGAGGCAGTACCGAGATCTCCCGTTGCAGCTACATTTTAACATCGCTGGAAGAAGAAGGCGAGAGAAAAGATGAACACTTTAATTCATCTGACTTTGTTCTGCAGAGCTTTGTTCCCTCTCTCCTGGTTTTATGTAGTTTCTATTTGAAGTATTTCAGAGTCTAAATTCAAAGTTAAGGCCTTGCATTGCTTATTTAATGGTTTCAAATTCTTAGGGCAGGGTTTCCCAAAGTGTGGGTCGTGACCCTCAGGGGGGTCTTGGGACACTAGTGAAAGTGGGGGTTGCAAGTCTTTGGGACCTATATTTTTGAGGGGACCTATATTTTTGGGGGTCCTGAGTCTTTGGGACTTATATTTTTGAGGGGGCTTATATTTTGGGGGTCCCTAGTCTTTAGGACCTATATTTTGGGGGGATCGCAAGTCTTTGGCATTCAATTTTTTGTGGTGGCACCTATATTTTTGGGGGTCCCGAGTCTTTGGCACCTATATTTTGGAGGGTCCCAAGTCTTAGGCAACTATATTTCTGGGGGTCCAGAGTCTTTGGGAACTATATTTTTTGGGGTCTGGAGTGTTTGGGAACTATATTTTTTGGGGTCTGGAGTCTTTGGCACCTATATTTTGGGGTGTCCCGAGTCTTTGGGACCCTTATATTTGGGGTCCCGAGTCTTAGGCACCTATATTTGGGGGGGTCCCGAGTCTTTAGGACTTATATTTTTGAGGGGGCCTATATTTTGGGGGTCCCTAGTTTTAGGCAACTATATTTTTGGGGGTCCTGAGTCTTTAGGACCTATATTTTGGGGGGATCGCAAGTCTTTGGCATTCAATTTTTTGTGGTCCCAAGTCTTTGGCACCTATATTTTGGAGGGTCCCAAGTCTTAGGCAACTATATTTCTGGGGGTCGTGAGTCTTTGGGAACTATATTTTTTGGGGTCTGGAGTCTTTGGCACCTATATTTTGGGGTGTCCCGAGTCTTTGGGACCCTTATATTTGGGGTCCCGAGTCTTAGGCACCTATATTTGGGGGGGTCCCGAGTCTTTGGGACCTATATTTGGGGGTCATAGGCTGAAAAGTTTGGGAACCCTTGTCTTAGGTTATAAAGCTCAGAGGATGTTGGGTAAAGCTCATAGAAGTCTCTCTCTGGTGTCAGTTGTTCCTGAAACCCCGGCTGACCAATGAGAGCCTTAGAAATGTTTACAGAGAGTGAAGCTGCTCCTATGTTTTGTGGTTTGTTCAGAAATCTCAGAGAGAGCTGCGCCACCCAAATCAAAGCCCTGCAGACAAATCCAAAGACTCCCCACAGCCCAACCCACACCAGCCAACGCCCAACCTCCACCAGCGAGGTGTGTCTGCAGCGAGCGCACACATCGCAGCTCTGACACAAAGAGAGCTCTAAAGCTGCTTTTAAACTCCTCATAGACTTTCAACAGGCTTCTGCTTGTTACTGCTGTAACATGAAGATCACACCCATCAACAGTATTCAATGTGACGACAGCTACCAGAAGGAAGAGGTTACCAGGAGTCACCCTGAGTCAGCCTCCATGCTGCAGAGGAAAGCCTCCTTCAAAGATGGCCGACATCATCGTCCTCACGGGAGGTTGTTAACGTGTCTTAACTTCACGCAGGGTCCGTTGGTGAGCTCATGTTAGGATTTACTTTGGAGCTAGCTAACAGGATGAGATGATGCTACAGGTGGCAAACTTTTTTAAGACTTCATCAGTTTTATCAGAAAGTTAACTCCTTCGTATCACATTACCTTTAGTTAGCTAGCTAGCTGCAAACTCACCACCAGTTTCAACAGCTAACTGCTTTATAAATGTAGCTTACTAGCTTTCAAAATTTAAGGTAGGACCAAACACCAAGAAATGTATTTGTTTAGCTAGCTTTCTCAAAATGTTTAATGCTTATTTTGTAGCTTGATTCCAAACAGGACATTATTTTGTGTAGCTAGCTAGATAACTGAAGTAGCATGTTGGCTCGCTTAGTTGCTTATTGGATAGTAAGCCAACTTAGTTAGCTAGTTTGTTGCTAACTAACTACTGGTTGTATAGCAAGCTAATGTGCTTAGTCACTAAAATATATTCAGTTGTCAGCTTGCACAGGTATCTGAATAAGCTAACTAGCTTGGCTGCTAGCTTGATAACACGGTTATTCGGCTAACTAGCTTATTCTGCCGTGGCAAACTTAACGTCTGTGTTTTGATCCAGAAGACATTTAGCTGTCTTTGTTGGCAAACTAGCACAAGTTTCTTGACGAAGCTAACTAGCGTGGATGCTAACAGGAGAACAGGTTAGTCAAATTAATAAAGGTATCAGAAGCTAACTGACGCCTGTTTACAAAGTGCTCTTGTTTGTTTGTTGTTTTCCTGGAGTCACGTGTCTCCAGTGGACGTCAGTTTTAGTAGTAAAGAGAGGGGTCCAGGATGTTTTTAGCCTAGCTTAGCACAAAAACTGAAATACAGGATACAAGGAACAGTCTGACGTTTTTGTAATTCCTTTGCTAGTTCTCTTAAAGGGTGGATGTCAGGTTCAGTATCCAGGTCCAGGATGGCATTAGCCTAGCTTAGCATACAGGCACAAGCAACAAGTTAAAGTTTGTTTGTTTTACATCAATTTAATCACACTTTGTCAATTAGAAAATCAAAGTCACTGCGTTGTCTCCGTGTGTGAACATGTTTGTGTTTTTCCAAAGTGAAGTTTTGAACTCTCTGATTCTCCTCCACAGACTGAAGTCAGCATCCAGAGGAATCTAAGGTGTGTCTGTTTGCTTTCAGTCGGTCCGAGGGGACGAGGCTCACCGCAGACCACTCACCCTCTGATTCAGGGATTCTTGCAGCCACAGCAGACTCTACCTGCTGCGTCTGTGTGGTTCAGGGTACCTGAGGTAGTGATACACTGTGACTCATCTCATGACAGCACTTAATGATCATCTGAGCACCGCCGCCGCCGGCCATGAGCTCAGGAATTATGGCTTCAGCGGGACAGTTTCCAACTTGTGTCTGTCTGCGAGGAAACATCCGAGGAGCACAACACAGTTTCACAACGCTGCTTTCTTCCCCCTGAGGGAACTGAAAACACCAGCAGCTCGTACGGAAAGAATTCAACCCTGACATCAAGAGTTCTGAAGCAGGTCGGATTTTAATCAACAGGGAAGTCCTTGTGGTTTCCCTGAACCCTCTTTAACAGCTCTGACAAACACAATCAGCTGTTGTCCTTCTGATTTAAAATAAAAAGGAAACACTTTTTAAACAAACTGTGTTTCTGTTTGAGAACAACAAACCAGATCAGACACCACAAATGGATCTGCCTCCAACTTCTACTTCTATCACCCGGCTCTCTCACTGATCTCCCGGCTGTGTAAGATGCTTGACTCTGATTGGTCCAAACCCATTGACAACAGTTATTAACTTTCACTAACATGAGCAACACCAGAGACAAACTGATCACCCGACATGTCAAATCAATCCACAGAACAGAGTTCAGACACATTTAGCTTCTGGGACTATTTTTAAAAACTGTAAATCATTTAAATCAATAAAATCCTCTTTAATCAAAGTGTTTTACAACACGTTTGTATCTTAAGTTAGTAGGCGGGTAATAAGCAGGATAATGTATGATGAGCAGGTAGTCATGGGGAATAGAATCCCAACAGGGTGAGACAAGACCTCAACGTGAAGCAGTACTCCAGCAACTCCAGTTTCCTTACGGATCAAGCTTTGAGTTCAATCACCGTCACTCTGCTGTCAATCAACTGAGCTGAACTCCAACAGCTCGTTATCACTTCAGCAGGTAATAACTGCCCTCTCTGAGGGGGCGGGGCCAGCTCAAGTTCAGGCTTCACACCCACAGGTGAGGGGAGGACGGCCACACCCACAGGTGCGTCCCTGCTCACGGATCACACAGGCTGCTGTGGAGGGTCAGATATGAAGCTTATTCATGAAGACAGAAAAACTAAATGTTTCTGCTTCATTCTGTTTTTATGTTTTTATATCAACACGTCTTAAAGTCAATCACAGTTACATCTTAAAAAATAAGAACACAACTTTCCTTCATGGTCATCTTTTTATTCTAATAGTTCTAAGACTTCTAAGATCAGCTTTTATTATTTGATTCCTTTATTTTGAGGCTTCCTGTCCTGACTTTGACTGAACATGACGCACAGTGAACTTTAACTCTTCCTGGCAGTGTCGAGCCTCCGTACCACCTCATGTAACCCCCGAGCGTCTTTGTTCTTGATCTCTCTTTCTTAATTAAACAAGTCTTCATCCATCCATCTTCCTAAACCTCAGCTGGTGTTTTAACTTCCTTTATCTGGTCATGAATCTCCTCTTATCTCTGTTGCGTCACTCGTGGTTTTTAATAAAGTTTGATCTTATCTGTTTGATTCTGTTGGTGTAAAACTCAGAGTTTAAAGTCTCTGACGGCTCAGAGGGACGAATATTTAAGACCGCAGAGAAACAAAAAGCTCTTCACTGGACGACAGGAGAAACTTGATTTAACGTCTCAGCTTCTTAAAGCTGCAACACAGTTTTTATAATCTATGGAGGTCTTTTTGTGCCACAGGAGGGATTCATTTCTTCTATTTCTATTAAGAACAGATATTCAGACTTCATCACAAAATGTTGAACTTTTTAAATTCAAACTTAACTCTCAACATTTAAATCTTTCAAAACTTAAACCCAAACGTTCAACGTTATTCTCTTAACTCTGGTCACATTATTAAAACTTTAACTTCAGTCTCAATATTTAATTTTCATCCCTCAAAAACTTAAATCTTCTTTCTTCACTTTCAACTTTACACCCAAAATTAAAACTCAGAGTTACTTTATTCTTCATGTCAAAGTTTACTTTTAATATTTCAGCCTTAAAACATTAAATGAATCCAGATGTTTCTTTTTAATATTTAACTCTTCATCTTTAATCCACCACGCTGACATATTGAATTGAATCAAACTTTTATTGTGAAGTTTTGATTTTTATTTCGAAAATGCAGCACTTTATTTTGAAGATTCTGGCTTTATTCTTTAAACTTTATTTTGAATATTTTTTTTTTTCCTGCTCTGACTTTATTCTAACTATTGAGCAATATTTGAAAATTAAAAACTAACCTCAGTCTTCGCACGTCTGCGTGATTCTTAATATTTCAACTTCATCCAAAACTTTTATTCAAGTTTGTTGTAAACTCTTCAACGTTCATTCTGAACGATTAAACTTAATAATCAACTTCATGTTTAACATTTCTGCTTCAACTTTATCCTCATTTTTAAAATTAACATCCAGACTTTAATCTCTTTTCTACCTGACACATGAATCACTTCCTCTCTGTTCTCACACCCCGGCTTTAAACACTGATTAACTGTAAAAGAGAGAGACAGAGAGCTGCTTCCTGTTTCACCTGAGCTGATCTCAGGTGAAGAGAGACGACGTTCAGCTGTCAGAGGGAGAGAGTGAGGGATCTCTTCAGAGAGCAGGTAAACACTCAGGTACTCACAGTAGTGTGTGTAGGTGGCCTGGACGGCACAAAGTGCAGCCAGGAGCCCGCAGAGCGAAACCAAGCAGCTGCTCCTCTTCATCACAAGGAATCCTTAAAACCAAGATCTGATGAATCTGATGAATCTGATGAATCTGATGAATCTGATGAATCTGATGAATCTGATGAATCTGATGAATGTGCTCCGAGGGTTAAATCTAAACTGATCCAAATCCTGCCAGAGAGACGCTTTTATGTCCTCTGCTGCTGCACGCCTCAACACGCTCACATACTGACACACACTCACTCACTCTGATTCACACACACACACACAGTCAGAGGATGTGACGGCAGCAGTGTGTGTGTGTGTGTGTGTGTGCTGGGACAGTTGGGCGTTGTTCGGGACCTCTCTCTCTGGGACTCTTCCATCGTATTTACATGTTTCTGACACAAAGAGGTTTTTCTCAGGACGGGAATTGAAGATGTGATGAAGTGAATCGAGCTCTGTTCAGAAAATAGAGGATCAGACTGAACTCTGGTGTTGGGTCAGACTGAAGAGAGAGAGCTGAGCCAATAAAAGTTAATAAAGCACCGCGTTAGAGAGAAGCTTTATGGCTCCTTATCTGGCGGTATAAACCTGGAGGAGCTGAATCAAGCTCACTGTGAACACAGTTTGATTTAAACACACACACATGCAAAGAAACAGAAACCACATAAACACAGCAAATCCTCTGCAGGGGGTCCGGGCCCTGACATCCAGAGGACATGGTGGAGGTGGTTCAGGCTTTTGATCAAGACGCCCCCCTTTGCAGGTTTCTCAGGCACCTCCAGAAGGAGACCCAGGTAGATTATATGTCCCATCAGGATCATCAGGATCCTCCAGGAGAAGTTGGACAACTTTTTAGGGAGGGCGCTCAGGGCACCTCGCTTAGATTGCTGCCACACTAACCTGACACAGAAGAGATGGATGATGGTAGTATGGGAGGTAGAGCCTTCAGTTATCAGGCCCCTCTCCTTTGGAATCATCTACCAGTCAGGGTCCGGGAGGCAGACCCCCTCTCTACTTTTAAGAGTAGGCTTCAAACTTTCCTTTTTGATAAAGCTTATAGTTAGAGCTGGATCAGGCTTGGACCAGGTCTTAGTTATGCTGCTATAGGCTTAGACTGACACACTGGGATCCTGTCTTTCCCTCTCTCTCCTCTCTCTGCCTGTCTCTCACTTTAACTCTTCTGATCCAGATTAAGCTTTGGAGGAAAAGAACAGGTCAAAAAGAAGTTCAGGGTTATGTCAAAGTAAAATAATCCCAGAGTTAACCTGTCAGTGTGATAATCGACCAGTAAGATCTCAACACAACAGAGATAAGGATCAGCTAATCCAGAATATCAGAGGACGGGGAATCTGGAGTGAACTTTTCAAACGACAGGGCCGGCCTCCTTTAATTTAATGACACTTTGAGATTATTTAATCTCTGTTTTTGATGGGTTTTTTTTCTTTGTTTATGATAATTTTAATCTCTGTTCAAATAGTTTTTTAATTTTTATATTGAATGTTCTTTAATCTCTGATTTTGATGTTTTAAAATATCTGTTTTGGATGTTTTTAATCTCTGTTCTTCATGGTTTTATTCTCTTTTATTGTATGTTTTTAATCTCTGATTTTGATGTTTTATAATCTCTGTGTTAATGTTTTATAATCTTTATTTTGGATGTTTTTAATCTCTGTTCTTTATGTTTTTAATCTCTGTTTTTGGTGTTTTTAATCTCTGTTTTTAATCTCTGTTTTTTAATCCTTGTTTTAAGCGTTGACTGGTTGGTTTGGATCCTTCCTTCCTGTGCTGTGTTCGTGTTTCAGTAAATCGGCGCCTGAAGCTCAGATTTTGTGTCTTTTGAAAATCGTTCCCTCGGGCTGCAGCCGACACACCCTGAACCTCAGACACATTATGATCCATCACACACACCCTGCCTCTACCTGCACCCACACACACACACACACACACACACACACACACACATACACACACACACACACACACACACACACACACACACACACACACACACACACACACAAACACACACACACACACACACACACACTCACACTCACTCATTCACTCACTCAGCCCCGCCCTGCTCTCTTTCCCCTGTTGCCGTGTCAACACCACACCCTGAACACACACACCTTATCAACACCTGGCTGATCTCAGCGTTACTCAACGTGAGTTCACTTTTCAGGTACACAAACTGTGTCTGAGGAATGTCTCACATATTTGTAACATCAGAGGTTTACATATGTCCCCATACAGCAGTGATCCAACATCAACCATCAGGGCCCGGAGGTCTCAAGGTCTAATCCTCTTTTCCCATCCAGGATCAGGTAATCCGGATCACTTCCTTACTGCTCTGCTCTTTGCTGTTTTCAGAAACACAGAGTGAATTTTCAGGATTACAGGAGAGCTCTAAACTGGACTTCATGTGACGTACTATGTCCACAGGGGGGCGCCAAACCACACAAACCTACAGTACACCCACTGGAGGATCCTCACAGCTGCTTTAACTGATGCTGCTGGGTGACATGGTTCATGAGGATGAAGTCCTTCATCTATTTATTTAAAGTTGTTTTTGTCTTTATTTCAGGACGAGAGACGAGAGAGGTGAGAAGTAGAGCGAAAGAGACACCATGCAGATCATGGAAACAAGAGACCGCTGCAACAAGAACAGACTGCTATAGGCTCAGACTGTTATAGGCTCAGACTGCTATAGGCTCAGACTGTTATAGGCTCAGACTGCTATAGGCCCAGACTGCTATTGATTCAGACTGCTATAGACTCAGACTGCTATAGACTCAGACTGCTATAGACTCAGACTGCTATAGACTCAGACTGCTATAGGCTCAGACTGCTATAGGCTCAGACTGCTATAGGCCCAGACTGCTATTGATTCAGACTGCTATTGACTCAGACTGCTATAGGCTCAGACTGACACACTGGGATCCTGTCTTTCCCTCTCTCTCCTCTCTCTGCCTGTCTCTCACTTTAACTCTTCCTGTCCCATTAAAGTTACTAACCATAGACCTTTCTGGAGTCCCTGAGCTCCCTTGTCTCGTAGGTTCCTCTGGATCTCTGCTGCTGTGGACGTGGTCCAGACTCCAGCTGCTACAACTACTACTATCCGTCTCCCCACTATCATCTCTCTCTCTCTTCATCTCCCTCTATCCCTCTCTCCAACACGGTCTCAGCAGATGTGTGTCTAACATGAGTCTGGTCCTGCTGGAGGTTTCTGCCTGTTAAAGGAAGTTTGTCCTTGCCACTGTAACTTGCTAAATGCTGCAAAGTGCTCTGCTCATGGTGGATTAAGATGAGATCAGACTGAGTCCTGTCTGGAAGATGGGACTGGATCTGATCCGGTCTTGATGTTGGGTCTTTAGAGTCCGGTCTAGACCTGCTCTGTTTGGGAAGAGTCTGAGGAGAACACTTGTTGGGGTTATATAAATAAAGATTGATTGAAACACATGTTCAGTGTCTGTCTTGTGCCCTGTCTCTGCCTGTTGTTCCCCTCCGGCCCTGCAGGTGGCGCTGCTGTGCTGAGGAGAGAGTTAAACAGCCCTGCACTCTGAGCTGTGTGTATCTGGAGGAACTGTTAGCCTAACTGGACTGATTGTGAGTCATTATTATTAATAAAAAGTGGCTTTCTGTATGCTTACATTAATAACAGTGTAAATGAACACTTATACAGTTTAATACCTGCTTTATTATGCACTGTTTAACTGACTCCTACATGCTAACGATGTAGCATAACTTTAAAAGCAGCTTTAACGGAAGCTAGCTTGTGTGTTAGCATCAGTAGCTTCAGGATTCAGCTCTGAAATGGATGTGTTCGGATTTATATTCACTTTAAATCATTATAATTCTGTCACTAAGGAAACAGAAGCCTCAGTCCTTCGTTTGAATGTGTTTTTAAGGCTCTGTAGTGAGTTTGTGTGAAAGGAGCTGCTAACCAAACCCCATTCATATTACCGCTAACACAGAGCTCCTCTAGCTGAGAGCGCTACGAGCGGTGACCTGATCTGGAGCTCTAATAACAGCATGATGGAAGCTCTTTCAGTCATTTATTCTAAGCCGAATTATTCAGAAGACTTTATTTAATCTCTTTAAACCTTAACACACAAAATGACAGGTGAGAAATGTCGTTAATTTACGGAAAACTCAAAGTGAAGTGAAAATAAATGGGGTTTGGTTTGGACGTTCTCTGAGATCAGCTCCTTTCATCACATTAAGATTAATTAATTTATTTTTTTATTCAACCAGGTGAGGTAATTGAGAACCAATTCTCATTTGCAATAACGACCTGGGCGAGAAGGCAGCACAGGTGGCATGACATTAAATAAAAGACAAAACCAAAAACAGAGAGGACACACAGACAAACCTAGAGACTGAACAATACAATACAAACACATCCCAGCAGTGAACAACTTCAAAGCTATTTAAAAGCAAGTGCAGTGATGTTGAGTTATGGGGTGTATTAGGTTTTTGAAAGTGGAGAGTGGAATGAGAGAGGTCAGCTTCAGGGACTGTTGCAGGTGATTCCAACTGGAAAACTGGAAGGAGGTGCGTCCAAAGGAGGTCCAGGCTTTGGGTGGGATGAGTTTGATAAAGCTGCTTGAGCGCAGGCTGCGGTTTGTGCTGTGAAGTTTGATTAGTGGCTGTAGATATAACAGGGTCTTACCAGTGAGGGGTTTGTAAATGAATAGAAACCAGTGTGTTTGTCTGTGAGAGTGGAGTGAGGGCCAGTTCAGCTGAGAGGACAGGTGACAGTGGTGAGTGGGGCTCCAGTGACTAAACGGATAGCAGCGTGGTAAATGACATCCAGTCTGTGAAGGAGAGTGTTGGAAGCAGACCTGTAGACTATGTCACCGTAATCAAGAATTGGGAGGACTGTCATCTGAACCAGAAGCTGTTTAGCAGAGTGTGTGAAGGAGGATTTGACCTTAGTGAGTAAGTGTGTTGATGTGTGCTTCAAAAGAAAGTTTGAAGCCAGATCCCTAGGTATTTGTAACAGTCGACAAACTCAATCTCCGACCCATCCAGGAAGGAGGGCTGAGGGGCAAAGGTATGTTTTTGTTAAAAACCATACATTTAGTTTTATTGGAATTTAAAACCAAGTGGAGCCTCATGAAAGCGTGTCGGACACTATGGAAACTGGCCTGTAATGTGGACAGTGCTGTGGTCAGGGAGGAGCTAGACGTATAAATAATGGTGTCAGCTGCATATAGACGGACATGAGAATCACCTGCTGCAAGGGCAATGTCATTAACATACATGATGAACAGTGTAGGACCCAATATACTCCCTTGTGGGACACCAATAGAAAGAGGCAGGGAATCTGAAAGGAGCTTCATGCTCTGGAGATTAATGCTAACCTTAGCTTCAATGCTTGGTAATACAAACCAAACTGCCATCATTGGTCACATTATAATCTGAGTTATTCTGAAGTTTCAATGCATGACTGGATTAAAGCAGCAGGTTTTCAGGAACACAGATCAGCTGTTGGAGTTTTGAGTTGCTTTGATTCAGTTTTCCTCATTTTTCAGATTAAAGTGTCTCCAGACCAGAGGAGGAAATTTCCCCCACCCACCCGTCAGTCCATCATGGCGGACATCAAGAACTTCCTGTACGCCTGGTGTGGAAAAAAGAAGATGACTCCAAGCTACGACATCCGAGCAGCAGGGAACAAAAACCGTCAGAAGTTCATGTGTGAGGTGAGTCTGCATTTAATGGAATATAACATCTCTGTCTCTCTCGCCTGTTTTCTAACTCTGATCCTCCTCCATTCAGGTTCGTGTTGAAGGATACAACTACATCGGGATGGGAAACTCCACCAACAAGAAGGACGCTCAATCCAACGCTGCTCGGGACTTTGTGAACTACCTGGTCCGGATCGGGGAGATGAATGCAGCGGAGGTCCCGGCTCTGGGGGTGAGCTCACCGTCCTGTGTCACACTGACGATGTCTCACTAAAAGAATCCACTGAAAGGTTAATGGACGTGGTTTAAAGGGTTTATCTGACTCTTGTGTCACCAGGCGAGCGCTCCAGAAGGAGACATACCTGATGGAGGAGGAGGAGGAGGAGGAGGAAGAGGAGGAAACGAAGGTGGCTTTGGAGTGCTCCCGTCCAGCGGCCCTCTGCCTCCTCACCTCGTCGTCAAAGCCGAGCAAGGTACGACAATCTCTCTGACCGAGTCCGTCCTCAGGCGAGCGCTCCACATCTCTGAGTTCTTTAAGTTTCCTCCTGCGGTGGAGTTCATTCATCAGAAACCGAAACACACGTCTCTGCTGGGATTTCCCCTGAGATGGAAGACAACGAGGAGTGTGTTTGTTGGAGGCAGACACAGATTTCATTCTGCTGGATTTTTGAGGTCTGAAAGTTTATGAATGATGAACGTGGGGACTGATTCAGTCGTTCATCAGTTAGAAAGAAGAAGCTTTATCAGCAGAGTTACGGCCAAATTCCACCAGATCCGTCTCTGATCCGTCTCAGCTCCAGATCTGATCGGTCTCTATTCTAGTCAATGTGTTAACTTCCACTGGATCCGCGTTCCGGCGCTCCTCTACTTTCCTTCCCTTAGTGATTGTTTCCTTTCCTTCTCTTCCCTTGGCGCTCATTTCCTTTTCTTTCCTTTCCTTAGCGATCATTCCTTTCCTCAGCTTACTTTTCCTTGGCATTCCTTTCCTTAGCGCTCACTTCCTCTCCTTTCCTTAGCGATCATTTCCTTTTCATTCCTTTCTTAGCAATCATTTCCTCTGCTTTCCTTTCCTAAGCGATCATTCTCTTTTCTTTCCTTCCCTTAACGATCATTTCCTTTCCTCAGCTTTCTTTTCCTTAGCTTCTTTTTCCTCTCCTTTACTTTCTTAGCAATCATTTCCTCTCCTTTCCTTCCCTTAACGATCATTTCCTTTCCTTCCCTAAAGGCCAAATTCCACCAGATCTGATCGGTTTCAATCTAGTCAGTGTGTTAACTTCCACTGGATCCGCTCCGTTGTGTTCCGGCTGCGTCTCTGATCCTGCAGGTCAGAGTCCTCCGGATCAGATACACCAGACTTCTATTTGTTCCCGGATGCCGGAGCACGACGCATCAATCTCAACAGAGCAGATGGAGCGGGACAGGAAGTCAGGTTTCACCAAAACCAAATGAAAACATCCGGTTAATTTTCAGAATAAAAGACTCTGTGTTATCACCAGATCGTATTTCACTTAACTACAACAACAAACCAAAGTCATGATGAGCGGAGCCAGGCCTGGAGTCAACAGGTCAGAGGAAACCTCGGTCACATGACTCCAGGGAGCTGGGCCGCAGCAGACCTGGTGAAAGTTATATCGCCCCCTGCTGGACAAACTGCATGATGGCATCATTTCTATATGACCTGAAATGTTCTGTGGATAAAACTTTTATACCTGCATGTACGAGCACTCGTATGTGCTGACTCTTTCAGATCCAGTGAGCTCAGGAGATCAGATTATTTATTGTCATTGTGCAAAAACATACAAAGACATGTAGGTGAACTCAAGACCGGGCTCTAATCCTAAATGTATGAAGCACCATTTGACCCTTTTATGCAACATATGCAGAAAAAATAAAAGGGTCCATATTTAACATAATCAGGTTATTGCACACTGATGTCCAGGGCAGGAAGCTGTCTGCTTGTGAGGCTCTCTGCAGTCTGAGCTGATTTGTTCTTCCCTGTTTTCATAAACAGGTTAAAAATAAAGACTCGTGTTTTCACACAATGTGAACTCTGTGTTCAGCACAGAGGAGCAGCAGTACGCTCACGTTTAACTCCAGGAGCAGAGAAGGTGTTGAATACTCATGATCTGATCGTTCCTGTTCCACCTGATGATGAATAAAACATGCTTTTGTGTTGACAGAGGAGAGCGGAGGTGGAAGTGAAGGTGAAGGTGGAGGTGGAGGTCCAGTACCAGGAGTGACAGGGCTGGGTTACTCAGGAGGAGGAAACTCAGGGTGGGCAGGAGGAGGAGGAGGAGGAGGAGGAGGAGGAGGAGGAGGAGGAGGACGAGCTGAGTGGGACAGAGGAGCCAACCTGAAGGAGTACTACGCCCGGAGAGACGAACAGGAAGCACAGGCCGTGAGTTTGTTGTGAAATCAGAGGTATTTGTCTACAGACGGATCACCTGAAGTAACATCCTGTCCCCCCCTGCAGACCCTGGAGTCAGAGGAGGTGGACCTGAACGCTAACCTCCACGGGAACTGGACTCTGGAGAACGCCAAGGCCCGTCTGAACCAGTTCTTCCAGAAGGAAAAAACCAGCGCTGAGTATAAATACAGCCAAGTGGGACCGGATCACAACAGGTCTGAACAGATCCAGAATCCAGATCCAGTCTGATGAGAGTCAATGCTTTTATTTTGTTCAGCAGCATCAGGTGGTATTGATTTAAAGCATCAGTGGGTGACGTGTTTCAAACTGACAGCAGTTTAATCAGTGAAGAGCGTCACGGCTCCCTGAAGCTGCAGAGGTTAAACACGATGATGTGGATCAGTGATCCTGAAACTTTAAAGACTCTCTTTGATTTAAAGAAGATGAAGTCTGCTGATGTTTGAGTTTTACCCTGTGTGTGTGTGTGTATGTGTGTGTGTGTGTGTAAGAGAAGTGGAGGGGGAGGTTGGATCCCCACACACGATGCCTTCAGGATGTTCCTGTATGTTTTTCTGCCGGCCTGCTGCAAAACTCAGAGACTCCGGAGTGTGTCGCTCACACCACAGAGATCTCACTGTTTCTATCAAAACCTGAAGTCACACCGGTTTCTGTTCACACTGAATCCAGAGCAGAGAGACGTGCAGTGACACTGAGAGATGCAGAGAGATGCAGAGGGACGCCGGCTGAATCCTGGCTCAGCAGAGTGTTCATTAGTTCTCTTCCTGCGGTGCACGTCTCATTCGTTCAAAATATGTGATTAGAGAAAATAAAGTTAATTAAAAAGAATAAGGTTGTTATATTATGAGGAAAAGCTTACTGTGTTTTATTTTGAAGGGGAATATTAAAAGAGCAGCTGAAGTTATCCTCTCCTAAAGGTTCCCCTTCAAAATAAAACACAGGCTCAGACTAAAAGCACAACTTTGTGTTTTTAATATTCAAAGTGTTTTGTCCTAAAATTACTATTTTCTCTTGTGACTTTATTCTCATAAAATGACGACCTTATTCTCTCAATCTAAATATTTTCTGTGAGGATGCGGCCCCAGAGTTTAAACTTTTTAAAAACCACATACCAATAAGGACTGATGAGTTTTTAGATTAAATTCACATTTTATAAATTCAGATTTTGTGATTTAACATCGTGCAGTCAACAGATTTTTCAACAGCTGATGCCGATAAATAAAGCAGATATTGTTTTTATTTCATTAAATAAAACACTTAAATAATAATAAAATGAGAATCAAAATTGTTGAATTTAAATTAATATTTTAAGTCTCAGTTTTAGAATTTAATAATTAAAAAAAATCAGTCAGAACAGTTTTTTTTGTCATTAAAGTTTTTATTAACTTTTCAATGTATTAAAAATAAAACAATAATGAAAAGAAAGAACAAAACAAAACAGAAATACAAAATACTGGGAAACAAAAACGTCCATTACATGTTGTGACTGGAATAATACAGTGTTAGTGAAACAGGAGATCCTGATACTGTTGGGATCTGCAAGCAGTCCCAGGTTTTGGTTTTCAAAGTCCCTTTATTGAACCATTGCAATGACATACCAAAAACACTCTCACATCATCAAACAAACGCCGAGCAAACAAACAAACAAACAAACAAACAAACAAACAGACAGACAAACAAACAAACAAACAAACAGACAAACAAACAAACAGACAAACAAACAAACAAACAAACAGACAAACAAACAGACAAACAAACAAACACACAAACAAACAAACAAACAACAACAGACAAACAAACAGACAGACAAACAAACAAACAGACAAACAGACAGACAAACAGACAAACAAACAGACAAACAAACAGACAAACAACAAACAGACAAACAAACAGACAAACAACAGACAGACAAACAGACAGACAAACAGACAGACAGACAAACAGACAAACAGACAGACAGACAAACAGACAAACAAACAAACAGACAACAAACAGACAAACAAACAGACAGACAAACAAACAGACAAACAGACAGACAGACAAACAGACAAACAAAACAAACAGACAAACAAACAGACAAACAAACAGACAGACAAACAGACAGACAAACAGACAGACACAACAAACAACAACAGAACAAACAGAACAAACAACAACAGAACAAACAGAACAGACAAACAAACAGACAGACAGACAAACAGACAAACAACAACAAACAAGACAGACAGACAACAGACAAACAAACACAGACAAACACAAACAAACAACAACATACAACAACAAACAACACAACAACAACAAACAACAAACAAACAACACAAACAACAACAAACAACACAAACAAACAAAGACAGACAACACACAAACAACACACAAACAACACACAAACAACACACAAACAACAAACAGACAAACAACAGACAACGACAAACAGACACAAACAAACAACAAACAGACAAACAAACAAACAACAAACAACAACGACAAACAGACAAACAAAAACAATACAAACACAACAAACAGACAAACAAACAGACAAACAACAAAGACAACAACAAACAACAAACAGACACAGACCAACAAACAAACAAACAACAACACAACAAACAGACAAACAACACAGACAAACAAACAAACAGACAAACAAACAAATAAACAAACAGACAGACAGACAGACAGACAGACAGACAGACAGACAGACAGACAGACAGACAAACAAACAAACAAACAGACAAACAGACAAACAAACAAACAAACAGACAAACAAACAAATAAACAAACAAACAAACAAACAGACAGACAGACAGACAGATCCTTCCACCGAACACAGAACGTGTCCCTCTCAGAAATTAACAATCAAACCTCCGTCTGCACCCACGGAGCATAAAACCTCCCCAACAGCCCACATGTGACTGAAGGCCAGCACATTGTCCATCATCATAAAGTACCCATGCTCAATCCTCAGTCTCGCCTTCAGCAGCCCCTTTAGAACCAGAACCGGATCCACACAACCGGCACCCAGAGCCTGGTTCTTCCAGGTTAGCCAGATGGCCAACTTGGCAGTGCCTGATACAAAGTTCATTAACGTGTGTACCGTCTTTGTCCTGGCACTGTACTTTGGACCATAAACAAACAACCCAACAGAGAAAGCCTCCCCGAGTCCCTGAAACCACCTTCTCAGCAGATCAAACAGTGCCACCAGCCGAGGACACTGAACAAACAAATGAAACAGGGTCTCAACCTGCAGACAGAAAGTACACCCCTCCCCCAGCTCCGGATCAAGGTGCGCTCTGTATCTGTTCGTAGCTATTGCCCCATGTACGACCCTCCACTGGAGGTCTGCTGTCCGCTTTTCAACGGGCAGCTTGTACAGAGACCGCCAGCTGCCTTTCGGGGAGACCTCCGGCCCAAAAAACTCGGTCCACCTCGACTCCTTCAGCCCTTCCAACGATTGCAGGTTCAAGACCTTAACGCAGGTCTGGTAGATTTCTTTTTTTCCTGCATCCTGAAACCTGCCCAGGTGGAGGGTTGTAAAGCACAGCAGCTGGCCTCCCTCCTCGTGCCACCCCCCCCACAGCCGGGGTAATAGACAGAGAGGGGAAGCAGTACTCCTGCTCCTCACTCCACTGAGTCTGGTTCCCCACATACACTCTCAGGGACTGTGGCAGGGCAGCACAGACCTCCTCCACTACCCACCTCCTGTATTACCTTTTAATCTGTGCAGCAGGGATTGGTAAGATGCCGTCTCTATCAGTGCATCTACCCAGCCTCTCAGTCTTGGGTTTGTGTCAGATTTCCAAAGTCTTAAAATAATTCTGGATGCAGTGATCAAACTAACCATAATGACAGAAAAAGCCCTCTCTGAAACATTCTGTACTTGAGATCTATCACCCAGAAGACTTAGATCTGGGGTCAGAGGGATCTTTGAACCAAACCAGCTGCTCAGAACTCGAACCACTTTACTCCAGAAAGGTGGAACCAGAGAACACCGTCAGAGCAGTCTGATCTGCGTCTCCATTTATGAGAGTTTATAATTATTGACAGTGTAAAAAATAAGACGTCAGTTTTGAAACTCGTAATGAAAAGTCTGAACTTCTTTATAAAACAATGCATGATATAAAATGTTTTTATATTAAAGTTTTTAAAGCACAGTTTCAGCTAAATAACTCAGTTTAAACATTATTATTGTCTTAAGAATAAAATGTTAAAGTGAAAATATTTTCAAAGAAGTGAAAAACACAAATAGAGACAGAAATAACAGATACATGTATCCATTTAAATATTTAAAGCTCCAGTGAGGAACTTTCAGCTTGTGTTGTTTTTGTCGCCCCCTATAGGCAAACATAAACATCATCTAACTTCTCTGACCTCGTCCTGCTCACACTCAGGTAGATTCTTTCTCACCAACAGTCTAATGTGTCACTTATTGTGAATATTTGACTTTAAAAATTTACAATAATGCTGCTTTTTAAGCGTGCTGTCAATCATCTGGTCTGACGCCTACCCCCTTGTGCGTTTTCAAGCATCAAAAATAAGAATATGGAAGTTGTTAATCGTGTCGCTGATGGTCTGGTTTGCTTTAGAAGGTCATGAAGAGACATCAGTATTAATTTGGAGTCACAACCACTCAAATACTCCTCACAGGAGCTTTAATAACACATAAATACCTTTTTTAAAATAGATTAAATCAGATTAAACAAAAAAAAGACAGTTTTTAAAAAACTAGTTCCAACTTTTCATCTTTTTAACTCAGATTTTAATGTTATATAAATAATAAACACATTTCAAATTAAATATGAGACTTAAACAAAGTGACTCTGATTCTGAATAATCGTCTGAAGGATGAAGCTCTCCTGCAGAGTGAGATCTGTGCATGTAGCAGGACATGATGGACAGTCTGACGTCTGCTCGCCATCATTCAGCCGGTGCAGCGGGCAGGCGTGAGGTGAGACACAGCGAGGTGACTCCAGAACTCACAGCCGCACTGAAGGAAGACATGAGACAGCGTTTAGGTGCACTAAAGCTGTCCCATGGGTGCAGCTCGGGGGGTCAGTGGAGTCTGGTTGTGATTTCTGGTGTCGCTGTTCACCGCAGGGCGGAGAGCCGCCGCCGGGAGAATCGGCTGTTCTTTATTAAACACAAAGTCTGGCAGAAAAACATACAGGCCTCCTCCTGAGGACGCAGCAGGTGAGTTCACCGCTTCACTGGACGCTTTGTTCTCTGTTTTATTTTGAAAGACACAGGAAGTGACGCCGCAGTGTTTTGTGTTTGTGTCTGCAGGAGCTTCATCGCAGAGATGCAGCTGTTTGTGAAGCAGCTAGGCAGACGTAAGTTAAAACCTAAATCCTCAAACCTGCAGGAAATGATCCCATGAAGTTTAAAGGTGACATATCCTGCAGAGTGGACTTTTTAATGGTCCTCTCCCTGAAATCTGTGTCCCTGTCTACAAACCCCCTGAGAAGTCAAAGACTCCATTCTGCCCCTGTTCTGATTTCTCCACCTTTCTGTAAATGTGTGCTGAAACCAGCCGTTTCAGTTTGCAGTGTTTTTCATACGTCACAACGCCATCCGGTCTGTAACAGGAAGTCAGAGCTCGGAGCTTGTTCAGCCCATAGACTGTATAAAATACAACTCAACCCCTCCTCCGTTTTTCATTCCCTGCACACATGTGTGCTAACAAGGAGCTTAGGAGGGAGGCATGCTAGTTGTAGGCTGTCTTAATAAACACAAAGGTCGCTTTGACTCCCCACGTCTGCAGATTTGAAGATCTAGTGGATGATTTTTACTTTTCATGGAAAAGTGCTAGCGCTAGTTAGCATAGCCACATAGCTACATGTTGGTAGCCGTGTACCAAGACACACGTCGACATGCTGACAAATAAAACAACAAGAAACACTAAATCTGTGACCAATGGTTCAGAAAGGTCCTGCTGCAGGCGCCTCTCCGTCAGGATCAGATTCTGGATCAGATTCAGAGGGTTGAAGTAACGTGGGTCTGTGAGCAGCCGTGTATATTCAGCCAACATGGAAACATTAGATCAACGTACTGGACGGCTGAGGCCACGCCCACTTCCTGAGGGGGCGTGGTCAGAGAGCTCATTCTCATTTAAAGGCACAGACACAGAAAACAGCCTGTTCTGAGCAGGGCTGAAAAAGAGGGGTTTACAGGCAGACCAGAATCTGATTTCAAAGTGTTTTTATGAGCAATAAACTTTAAAGACATGTTTTGGGGACCTCTTAGACCAAGATATGTTGATGAAAAAGAGCAGAATATGTCACCTTTAAGGTTGAAAAAGAACCAACGCAGCACGCTCTGTCCCCTCTGTCCTCTCTGTCCTCTCTGTCCTCTCTGTCCTCTCTGTCCTCTCTGTCCTCTCTGTCCTCTCTGTCCGCTCTGCAGGGATCACAGCTCGAGAGCACGGCTCCAACAAGAAGCTGGCGGCTCAGTCGTGCGCTCTCTCTCTGGTCCGGCAGCTGTACCACCTGAGCGTGATCGAGGCGTACTCCGGCATCACCAAGAAGAAGGAGGGAGAAACGGTACGAGCGTTCACTCACACATGACCGGACTGATCTGTTAGAGGGAAAGTCTCACTCTGTCTGTTTGTGTCCAGCTGGAGGTGTACGAGGTCACCGTGACTCCAGACCTGCAGCAGCAGCTGGCCACTGTGGTTGAGGAGCTCGGAGTCCAGATCCCTCCCCCTGTGAGTCACCTGAGTCCAGGGTTAAAGAGTTTAAGTCTGATCAGTTTAAAGGTGGTCTCTGACCCGGTCCGTCTCTTCCCGTCCAGCCTGAAGACCCCAGCAGCTCGGTGTCTCTGGTTCAGGGGAAGATGGTGACGTTTGAGCCGTCGCAGCGTCAGAGCGGAGCCGGGGTCGTCCCCTGGTCTCCTCCTCAGGTGAACTGGAACCCTTGGACCAGCAGCAACATCGACGAGGGACCGCTGGCCTTCGTGAGTCTCTGTTTGTGTTCCCTCACTCGTACTCCTCTGATAAACCCAGCCTGGTCCCTCTGTAGTGACGTCTGTGTGTTTTACTCTCCAGTGCACTCCGGAGCAGATCAGTGGGGACCTTCACGACGAACTGATGTACCAGCTGGACCACGATGAAAACCTGCAGAAGGTCGGTCCTGTTTCATGTCCTCGGACTCCTCCTCCTCTTCACCCTGATCCAGAAGGATTCAGAACCTGATGAAAGAGCGTGTTGTGTTTCAGATCCTGGCGGACAGGGACCAGCTGCCCGTCAAACAGTTCGAGGAAGAGATCATGGCCGCCATCGACAACAACCCCGTGGTGATCATCAGAGGAGCGACGGGCTGCGGTAAAACCACCCAGGTTCCTCAGTACATCCTGGACCGCTTCGTCAAAGGAAACAGAGCGTCCGACTGCAACATCGTCGTCACTCAGGTAAGAAGGAGGAGGGACGGCTTTAAGATCCACATGAAGACGAGTCGTGACGTCCTTTAGTTTCAGAGATTTAAAGAATGATCAGAATTATAACTGACAAAAACATCTCATCATAACTCTCTCTCTCTCCCTCCCTCTCTCTCTCTCTATCTCTCTCTATCTCTCCCTCTCTCTCTCTCTCTCTCTCTCTCTCTCTCTCTCTCTCTCTCTCTCTCTCTCTCTCTCTCTCTCTCTCTCTCCCCTCTCTCTCTCTCTCT
>NC_048286.1:33776644-33814144 GCF_009762535.1 Notolabrus celidotus | reverse complement strand
AGGAACCTGTTGCAGGTTTAGGAACAGGAACCTGTTGCAGGTTTAGGAACAGGAACCTGGAGCAGGTTTAGGAACAGGAACCTGGAGCAGGTTTAGGAACAGGATTCTGGAGCAGTTTAGGAACAGGAACCTGGAGCAGGTTTAGGAACAGGAACCTGTTGCAGGTTTAGGAACAGGAACCTGGAGCAGGTTTAGGAACAGGAACCTGGAGCGGTTTAGGAACAGGAACCTGGAGCGGTTTAGGAACAGGATCCTGGAGCAGGTTTAGGAACAGGAACCTGGAGCGGTTTAGGAACAGGAACCTGGAGCAGTTTAGGAACAGGATCCTGGAGCAGGTTTAGGAACAGGATCCTGGAGCAGTTTAGGAACAGGATCCTGGAGCAGGTTTAGGAACAGGAACCTGTTGCAGGTTTAGGAACAGGAACCTGGAGCAGGTTTAGGAACAGGAACCTGGAGCAGGTTTAGGAACAGGAACCTGGAGCGGTTTAGGAACAGGATCCTGGAGCAGGTTTAGGAACAGGAACCTGGAGCAGGTTTAGGAACAGGAACCTGGAGCAGGTTTAGGAACAGGAACCTGGAGCGGTTTAGGAACAGGAACCTGGAGCAGTTTAGGAACAGGATCCTGGAGCAGGTTTAGGAACAGGAACCTGGAGCGGTTTAGGAACAGGAACCTGGAGTGGTTTAGGAACAGGATCCTGGAGCAGGTTTAGGAACAGGAACCTGTTGCAGGTTTAGGAACAGGAACCTTGAGCGGTTTAGGGACAGGAACCTGGAGCAGGTTTAGGAACAGGAACCTGGAGCAGTTTAGGAACAGGATCCTGGAGCAGGTTTAGGAACAGGATCCTGGAGCGGTTTAGGAACAGGATCCTTGAGCGGTTTAGGAACAGGAACCTGGAGCGGTCTGTCATTTCTCAAAGAGCATCAGAAGTTAGCAAACAAAGCTAACTAACATTTAGTGCTGTAAGCCATACCCCCAAAGTCCCAGGACAGGAACTGTTTGAAGGTTAAATAATGTCCCTGCACCTTAATTTAGTCCCTGATCCCGCTGTAGGTTCCTGGTTCTTGAGCAGAGTTGATGCAGTGAAAACCAGGCTTTAGTTGCAGCAGGTACTTTTAAGGTATTCAACCCTAGCACCTCTGAAGGGTTAGCTTCCCAGGGAAAGTTCCTGCAGTGGAAACTAGGCTTTAGTTGCAACATGTCCCTGAAACTTGAACTGTATCCAGATATCTCACAAGGTTTGTGTTCCAGGGGAAAGTTCTTGCTGTAGGAACTAGGTTTAGGTTGCAGTATAAAATGATGTCCCTGGAACTTTAGATTCCTGGGACCTGGAAAAGGTTTTGGATCCTGGGAGAGTTCCTGCTGTAGGGAACTAGGTTTAGGATGAAGCATGACTTTTTTTAGAGTAAACAATGTCCCTGGAACTTAATTTAGAACTTTGTACCCGAGAAGATTTGATTCCCAGGGGAAATGTCCTGCAGTGGAAACCTGGTCAAATAGTGTCCCAGGAACTTAAAGTAGACCCATGTACCTCAAAAGGTTCCTACTTTGCAACGTGGACATTTTCTTTTTTGAAGTCAAATGATGTCCCTTGAACCTGGTACCGAGACAGGTTTGTGGTTCCTGGGGAAAGTTCCTGTAGTGGAAACATGAAGCTGAAGTTGCAGCATGGACATTTTGTTGTGTGAAATAACGTCCCTGGAAATTAAGATCCTTGCTCAGAGAGGAGCTTCTGGTTCCTGGTGGAAAGTTCCTGCAGTGGAAATAAGTCCAGTTGTACCATGAACTTTTTGAGAGAAAAATAATGTCCCTGGAACTTCATTTAGAACTTGATACCAGGAGAGGTTCTGTTCCTGAGGGAAGTGTCCTGCAGAGGAAAGCATGTCAAAATGATCTCCCAGGAACTTTAAGTAGACCCTTATACATCCAAAGGTTCCTAGTTTCTGGGGAAGTTTCCTGCAGTAGAAACTAGTCTGGTTGCAGCATGGACATATTGTTGTGTGAAATAATCTCTGAGGAACTTAAGATCCTGGTACCTAGAGGAGTTTGTTGTTCCTGCAGTGGAAACATGACCTTTAGCTTATACGTAGTGGGCCTGTGTGTGGTCCTAAAGACGAGTGTCTCTAAATGTTTCTGTGACATACTTCCTGTTAGAATCTCTTTAAGTCAACAGGAACTTTCAAAATAAAAGCATATTGACGTTTCACATTAACGTGTGCAGGATCAAGCTGAGGATTCCTCACGAGGTGGCGGGCGGCGTGGCGGCTCTGAGGGCCGGACTGGAGGCTCTGGTGGTGGAGGTGACCAAAGACCCCGAATACATCCGACAGATGGACCCGGGCAACCAGAGACTCCTGAACCTCATCAGACACGTCTCCAAACCGTCTGCAGCCGGACTCAACATGATGGCCAGCAACCAGAGGTACACAAACACACACACACACACACACACACACACACACACACACACACACCTACCATCGTAGCAGGACCCAGTTTTTAAAAAGCTTGACCATGGTCTCTGTGCTCAGGATGGGAGACGGACCTCGACCTCCGAAGATGGCGCGATTCGACGGAGGAGGAGGAGGAGGAGGAGGATATGGAGGAAGAGGAGGAGGAGGCGGCTATAGAGGAAGAGGAGGAGGAGGAGGATATGGAGGAGGAGGAGGATATGGAGGAGGAGGAGGCGGCTATAGAGGCGGTGGTGGTTACAGGGGAGGGGGAGGATATGGAGGAGGTGGCGGAGGAGGTTACAGAGGAGGGGGAGGTGGAGGGTACAGGGGAGGTGGAGGTGGAGGATATGGAGGAGGGGGAGGGGGAGGTTATGGTGGAGGAGGAGGAGGAGGTTATAGAGGAGGAGGTGGAGGTGGAGGTTATGGAGGAGGTGGGGGTTACAGAGGAGGTTATTAACGCTCAGGTGTTTGTTCAGCAGACGTTTTCTCCCGTTGAGTAAACTGAAAAAAGAGAACCTGTCACTTTAAATGTTTGTTGTTCTTCCTCCATCAGACGGGAACGCTCTTCCTCTCATCAGCTGTTTGTTTCTCTTCTTGAATATGTTTGTAAAAGTCTCCACACAGTGTGTTTAGTTTTTTCTTGTTTTAGTTCAGTGATGCTGTTTGATGTCATTTCAACTCCAGAATAAAAATATTAAAGTTGTTTTAAAGCTGCTGTTTCATGTCTGATTTCTACGGTGGCCCTAAAGGACAACTGCAAAAACATTTCACTGAATACAAAAAACATTTCATGAACATGAAAACATTTCATTAATTAAAGGGTTAAATGTTTCAAATGACAACAAAATATTCCACGTAAAAACAAAAGCTTTGCAGATTAAATGTGTGATCAGGTTGTTCCAAGCATCGCTTTCTATTCAGCTCTGACTTCAGGGGGTGATGATGAGGAAGAAGATGACTGTGTTGAGTCAGACACCAGCAGCTGACGGGCAGCAGGGGGCGCCACCTGTCCTCACAACCACAGCACAGACACACACACACACACACACACACACAGCTCTACAGACACAACACATTAGGTTTAAATGTGTCTTCACTGCCTCTTTAAAGAAAGGATGAACTCATTAAACACAGACATGACTCTGTAGTGGAAGTCACTGCATTAAAAACACTAACATGACTCTGTAGTGGAAGTCACTGCATTAAACACAGACATGACTCTGTAGTGGAAGTCACTGCATTAAAAACACTAACATGACTCTGTAGTGGAAGTCACTGCATTAAACACAGACATGACTCTGTAGTGGAAGTCACTGCATTAAACACAGACATGACTCTGTAGTGGAAGTCACTGCATTAAACACAGACATGACTCTGTAGTGGAAGTCACTGCATTAAACACAGACATGACTCTGTAGTGGAAGTCACTGCATTAAACACAGACATGACTCTGTAGTGGAAGTCACTGCATTAAACACAGACATGACTCTGTAGTGGAAGTCACTGCATTAAACACAGACACGACTCTGTAGTGGAAGTCACTGCATTAAAAACACTAACATGACTCTGTAGTGGAAGTCACTGCATTAAACACAGACATGACTCTGTAGTGGAAGTCACTGCATTAAACACAGACATGACTCTGTAGTGGAAGTCACTGCATTAAACAAAGACATGACTCTGTAGTGGAAGTCACTGCATTAAACACAGACATGACTCTGTAGTGGAAGTCACTGCATTAAACACAGACATGACTCTGTAGTGGAAGTCACTGCATTAAACACAGACACGACTCTGTAGTGGAAGTCACTGCATTAAAAACACAGACATGACTCTGTAGTGGAAGTCACTGCATTAAACACAGACATGACTCTGTAGTGGAAGTCACTGCATTAAACACAGACATGACTCTGTAGTGGAAGTCACTGCATTAAACACAGACATGACTCTGTAGTGGAAGTCACTGCATTAAAACAGACATGACTCTGTAGTGGAAGTCACTGCATTAAACACAGACATGACTCTGTAGTGGAAGTCACTGCATTAAACACAGTCAGGTTCAAACAGAACCATGCAAAGAGGAAACCATATATAAACCTGATCCAGAACCACAGAGACTTCTTTGGACCTGAGCCCATTTAAGATCAGCTCTCAGGTTAAAGCCAGCGTCCCTGATGGTATGTGGATCATCAGAGTCCATGGCATGGGTAGCCCACATCTGTGAAGGCTCCATTAATGCTGAACAACATCTACAGGTTTAGGAGCAACACATGCTGCCATCCAGACCAGGACGTCTTCAGGAAGACCTTACAGATTTCAGCAAGACCAGATCAGTCTCCCACTGTTTACTGATGAGTCTAAAGTCTTCACTTTGACTTTAACAGGGTTCACCTGTGACCTTTGACCTCATGACAGGGTTCAGATAAAGGTGTGAAAGTGCTCTGAGGTGATGATGATGATGATGATGATGTAATCAGAGCTGAACTGTGTGTTAATGAACAAACTCTTCATCACGACTTTCATGCTGTTTCACTTCAGACCTGAAAGTCAATAAAACTCTTTGAATTCACCCTTTAATCCTGGGAACTCCTCAGATCACTTTCAGGTCTTTCAATCAGCCCTGAAGTAAAGAGGTGAGGAGCTAACACGTCTGGATTTAAAACCCCTTCATGTTAAGTTTAAAGGATCATAACGTACCTCTTAGTTTACACCTGGAAGAGAACATTTGATCCTCTAATTACAAGTTTGAAGCTTTTAAAGACTTTTAAAGTTCTTGATTATGATTTAAAAAGTATTCATGTATTCATCATCTTGTGTGTTATGGTTCAGTGTTTCATGCTGCTGGTGAAGAGGAGTGGTGTGTGAGGTGAAGGTGTTAAAGAGTTAAACTGATTATTAACTGATTTGGGATGAATCAGTTAAAGTCCCTCTCAGGCTCGTGGGGTCAACCTGCAGACTTGAGGCTCTTGAAGTTTTATTGAACTCGTAACTTCAGCTCTCAGGGTTTAGGGCAGGGGTGTCAAACATACGGCCCGCGGGCCAAAATCGGCCCACCAGAGGTTCCAATCCGGCCCACAGAGAAGACCTGAACTGCATTCAAGTTTGAACCGTCCTCTGAGGGTTAGTTACAATCACAGTGCTGATGGAGAACCTGAACAACGCAGGTGACAGGGAGACGTGTGTGCTCGGTGTGTTCGCAGCAGGATCAGTATTTAACCCTCCTGTTATGTTGCGGGTCAAATTGACCCTTTTTAAAGTCTGTATCAGCAAAACTTCCAAACCAGCTAAATGCAGCATAAACATCTGGGCAGCATGTGACAGAAGAGGAGTCTCAGGTTCATTTATCAACATCACTTCATAAAAATAAATTCAAAATATGAAATAAAATAAAGTAAAATCTGTCATATAAACTATTGTATTTATATTTAGGGATTTGTAATGTACATTAAAAAAGTTTAATTAACACCAAAACTATTTCTTTACAAAGATATTTAATGTGTTCTGTCAAATGTTTTTCTTTTCATGACATATTTTAACATTATGTCAAATGTTTTTGCTTATCCTGTAATATTTTTGAGTTTTGTGAGTTTTTTTGTATTTCATGAAATGTTTTTTGATTAATTTAATATTTATGGAGTTCAGTTGAAGTTGAATTTTCATTAAAGAGTGAGTTATTCTCATTGAACCGTGATCTGTGAGAGTTAAAGATCACCAATGGACTTAATGTTGATTTAAATGTTTAGTAATGGAGTTAATAATTAGATTTTAAATAATGTGTGTTGGGATTTTTTGGGTTCTGACACTTTTGGATAATTGAATAAGCCCCGGGTCAAATTGACCCAGGAACATTATTGCTGCTCCAGAGAAACGAACACAACAGGGTTTAAGAATATAAGACTTGTAATTTGTTTGTTTGTTTTTGTCTGTAAAGTTTGTAACGTCTGAATGTTTTCTAATAAGAAAATTATCAATAAAAATATATTTAAAAAAATAAAAATATAATATTTGGCCCCTCTTTGAGACTCATCACTGAGAAAAATACAACATCTGTTTTTACAAAAAAGTTAGATCATGTAATGTGAACATCTATGTTCTGGTTTTACAGGTCCGACCCACTTCAGATCAGGGTCTATGTGGACCCTGAACTGGAAATAGTTGGACACCCCTGGTTTAGTCTGAGGTGGAGGATTGTTAGTGGGTTTAAAAAGGTGGAGGATTGCTGTGGGTCTAGTCTGAGGTGGAGGATTGTTAGTGGGTTTAAAAAGGTGGAGGATTGTTGTGGGTCTAGTCTGAGGTGGAGGATTGTTGTGGGTCTAGTCTGAGGTGGAGGATTGTTGTGGGTCTAGTCTGAGGTGGAGGATTGTTGTGGGTCTAGAGAGGTGGAGGATTGTTGTGGCTTAGAGAGGTGGAGGATTGTTGTGGCTTAGAGAGGTGGAGGATTGTTGTGGGTCTAGAGAGGTGGAGGATTGTTGTGGCTTAGAGAGGTGGAGGACTGTTGTGGGTCTAGTCTGAGGTGCAGGACTGTTGTGGGTCTAGTCTGAGGTGCAGGACTGTTGTGGTTTAGAGAGGTGCAGGACTGTTGTGGCTTTGGGGCAGGTTTTCTGGAGTTTGGTCTCGGGACACGGAAGTGGCCTGAGTGTCCTCTGCGCCCCTGACATGCGCAGTAGCGCACTGGGTGTAGTCTGGAGTCTGGAGTCTGTTCCTGCTGGAGCTTGATGGCGGAGGACACAAAGAGCTGAGGCCGAGCCCTGCAGACCCCCACAGCAGCACACCCGGGACACGAGTTCTGGACGCGGCCTGGAGAGACACGATCTGCTGAAACCTGCCACCCGGTCCCTGCAGGGTCAGAGTCCCGGATCCGGATCCGGAGAGACTTAGAGAGAAGTTTGGAAGAGTTCCGAGAGTTAGAGAGAGAGCCGCGCAGAGAGTCTCAGGTCTACAGGAGGACTGAGAGGACAGGAAACATGCCTGGTCTGATCCGGACTCTGGTCTTGGTGAGCTGGGTCTCGCTGTGTGTCCGCGCGGCCATGGACGAGTGTTCGGACGAGCTGCGCGCGGCGCAGCGCTGCATGCCGGAGTTCGTGAACGCAGCTTTTAACGTAACGGTGGTCTCCACGAACACCTGCGGGTCCCCCCCCGAGGAGTACTGCGTGCAGACCGGGGCCACCGGAGTCACCAAGTCCTGCCACATCTGCGACGCCCGGGACCCCCGGAACCACCACAGCGCCGTGTACCTGACCGACTACAACAACCAGCAGGACACCACCTGGTGGCAGAGCCAGACCATGCTGGCCGGGATCCAGTACCCCAACTCCATCAACCTGACCCTGCACCTCGGTAAGACCCTCCAAACCTCTTCCCTGCGCCGGAGCCCCGCTGCGCCGGACCCCCTTTAAAGAAAGTCTGCTTCTGGTTTCTCTCCTGCTGGTTGAAGGCCCCTCGTATATGATCTAAGTCTCATGTGGTTTGTGTGGTTTTAAAGACCCCTCTTTGATTCGGCTCACATTTAAAACCTCTCCCTGTTCTTTAAATCAGAAATCAAACTTTAGACTGCAGCTCTGCTGCCGCGCCGCCGCCGCGCTGTTGACGCGCCGCCGCCGCGCTCCTTCGCAGCGCCTCCAGCTGTGAGAGCTGAAGTTCTGAGACCAGTTCTCAAAGTACCCTGATGTTTGGGTCTGTGTCTGTGCGCCGAATCCAAGACAGGGTCATTAGAGTGAAAGTGAAGCATGAAGGGGTGAGGTGTGATGTAAGCTCGGGGTCAGACTCCAGGTTCTCTGTAAACTGGGGAAGGGTTCTCTGGAGTCTGGTGGGACTCTGAGACCTGGGAGAGAAAAGACTTCTTGTGTTCATGAAGCTGAAATGTGGAGCAGCTGAGAGAGGAGCTGAGATCAGTGATGTAACCTGCAGAGGTGGAGGCTTGGAGCTTCCAGCAGTGGAGCGTGGAGGACATAGTTCTCATGGTTGGGGGTGGAGGAGTGTGTGTGTGTGTGTGTGTGTGTGTGTGTGTGTGTGTGTGTGTGTGTGTGTTTGGGGGGGGGGGGGGGGGGTTGGAGCTATTTTCTGACCTGGCTGTAGGGTCAGCCTGTTTGAGCTCCATCACACTGACTTTGTGATTTCCAGTGTTTGCTCTGCTCTGTGCCGAGGTGTGAAGGTAGCAGCCTGGTGTCCTGGAGGTGGAGGGGGGTCGGGGTTGGGGGGGAGGGGGTCTGAGGACAGCTGGTCTCACAGAGTCTGCTGCAGGAAGCAGAATCAGGTCCACGTCACATTAATTACATCAGTGTAGAAACAGCTCGCCATCACCCAACTGAAGGCAGGTTATTAGATCAGGTCTGACGCTCAGATTACAGAGAGGATCTTCACTTCCTTCAGCTGCAGACTTTGACCCTGAAGGGGAACCTTATCAGCACTTCTTTAACCATTAGGAACCTTTCAGTCCCCCCATGAGGCAGGAACTTTGAGATCGGATGTAGCACTCTCAGGGTGACGACACGATACATGTCACATGTTACCGATTAAAGCACGATGCAGCGATTCTGAAATCATCTAAATGTTAATCTAAAGATCTAATCACGACCTCGTCCTCAGCGCCCCCTGGAGGACTCATGAGGTAGTGACAGGAAGGGGAGTGTGGTCTTTAAAAGCGGTTAGCGTCAGGACAACGACGTGCTGATGTTTCACGATCGAGTCAAAGTGGAATAAAGATGTCGCCATTTCCACCTCTGCATCAAACAGCCAATCAAAGCGGTCTAGCCGTGCACCCCGGTGGCGCCCCCCCCAGCCCCCGCGGTCTTAGTCCTCCTTTTAAAAATACCTGTCTATTTGTGAGCCGTGAGCCGGGCCTCCAGCAGCAGCTCTACTGTTCCTCACATTCCTGAGAGGTTCAGTCATGCTGCTGCTCCACCAGGCTCTCTCTCTCTGTGGCCTCAGGTGATAACTCTGCTTATCTGCTCCTTCTCATGGAGATGAGTTTAATTACACGCCGACCGCTCCTCCTGCAGGCGCTGCTTTCTGCTCCCAGAGTGTCTCACAGAGAGTCTCTCAGAGTCTCTCTCAGTGTCTCTCAGAGTGTCTCAGAGTGTCTCAGAGTGTCTCACAGAGAGTCTCTCAGAGTCTCTCTCAGAGTCTCTCAGAGTCTCTCAGAGTGTCTCAGAGTGTCTCAGAGTGTCTCACAGAGAGTCTCTCAGAGTCTCTCTCAGTGTCTCTCAGTGTCTCTCAGAGTCTCTCAGAGTCTCTCTCAGTGTCTCTCAGAGTCTCAGAGTCTCTCAGAGTCTCAGAGTCTCTCAGAGTCTCTCAGAGTCTCTCAGAGTCTCTCTCAGAGTCTCTCTCTCAGAGTCTCTCAGAGTCTCAGAGTCTCTCAGAGTCTCAGAGTCTCTCAGAGTCTCTCTCTCAGAGTCTCTCAGAGTCTCTCTCAGTGTCTCTCAGAGTCTCAGAGTCTCTCAGAGTCTCTCAGAGTCTCTCTCTCAGAGTCTCTCAGAGTCTCTCTCAGTGTCTCTCAGAGTCTCAGAGTCTCTCAGAGTCTCTCTCAGAGTCTCTCAGAGTCTCTCAGAGTCTCTCAGAGTCTCTCAGAGTCTCTCAGAGTCTCTCAGAGTCTCTCAGAGTCTCTCAGAGTCCCTCAGAGTCTCTCAGAGTCTCTCTGGGTCTCTCAGAGTCTCTCAGAGTCTCTCTGGGTCTCTCTGGGTCTCTCTGAGTCTCTGAGTCTCTGAGTCTCTCTGAGTCTCTCAGAGTCTCTCAGAGTCTCTGAGTCTCTGAGTCTCAGAGTCTCTCAGAGTCTCTCAGAGTCTCTCTCTCTATGTCTCACGTGTCTGACGGTCTGAGGAAGGAGGAAAGACAGGATCAGATTTTCTTATTTTTAAAGAGCAGCTGTCGTCAGACCAGCTGACCCTCCTGCTGCTCTCTGAGGTCTGCTTCCTAGTCTCTGCCTTCCTTTCTCCCTTCTTTCCTAGTCTCTGCCTTCCTTCCTTTCTCCCTTCCTTCCTAGTCTCTGCCTTCCTTTCTCCCTTCCTTCCTAGTCTCTGCCTTCCTTTCTCCCTTCCTTCCTAGTCTCTGCCCTCCTTTCTCCCTTCCTTCCTTCCTAGTCTCTGCCTTCCTTCCTTCCTTCCTTCCTTCCTACTCTCTGCCTGCCTGCCTTCATTCCCTCATTCCTTCCTTCCTTCATTCCTTCCTTCCTTCCTTCCTTCCTTCCTTCCTTCCTTCCTTCCTTCCTTCCTTCCTTCCTTCCTTCCTTCCTTGTCTCTCTCTTTTCCTTCCCTCCTTATTTATTTCCTCCCATCTCTCTCTCTCTTTAGTCCTTTCCTTCAGTCCTTCCTTCAGTCCTTCCTTCCTTATTTATTTCCCTCCATCTCTGTGTCGCATCCTTCCTTCCTTCCTTCCTTCCTTCTCTCTCTTTCATCTATTTCTTTCTCTTTGTCTCATCCTTCCTTCTTTCCTTCCATCTATCTCTCTCTCTCTTCCTTCCTTCCTTCTTTCTTTCTTTCCTTCTTTCTTTCTTCCTCCCTTCCTTCCTTCCTTCCTTCCTTCCTTCCTTCCTTCCTTCCTTCCTTCCTTCTGCCTCACAGCCTTCTGGGTAATGTAGTTTTGTATCAGCTGGTTCTCTGAATGTTTGTAGAGAGTGTGACGTCTCGTTGAGTTTCCTGTTTGTGTGGAGAGTTTGTTTCCTGCTCCACTTCCTGTCTAAATGTTGACGCCCTGCAGAGCGTCCTCGTGTTAGTTCTTACACACGGACACTTTAACACGTCTGAAACACGCCACCGTGCAGCCTCACTGGATCAAGAGCTTCTTAAAGCTTCAGTTCGTGGACGCGTCTCTCGGGCCGTCTAGGTTCGATTCCCGGACATGTCGGAGGCGTGATGGCGCCCTCCGTGTTTCCACGCTGCGTTCAGGTGAAGCTGGGATGTCAGAGTTTTAATCTGATGTTTGTGCAGCTCGCCTCTGAGAGTCTTTGAAGCTGCAGGAAGACGACGTGTCACGACTCGACTCTGCAGCTCAGACGGGAGAGGACGGGGGACATGAAAGACCCTGAGAGAAGAAGAGACCTGCAGATGGACGGGGGGGGGGGGGGTCTGTCGTTCATGTAGAATTAAAAGTCAAAGATGTAAACGGGCTGAAGGTCTTCAGGTGTTCAGGAGCCCGAGGTCTTCGTTCAGTTCGAGTCTGCAGGATCGTGGACGAGGTTTGGTTTGAAGGGAGAGGATCAAAGTCCTGGTTCAGATCACTTTGAGGTGTTTCAGACCCAGAACCTGAACCTGAACACGCTTCATCAAACTGAACTAACCCTGACTCTCTGACTCTCTGTAAAGCCTGCGTCATGAAGATGTTGTATAGAAACTAAATCCTCCAGAGGAAGTCTTTAAGGGGAGTCAGGTTTTGGTCGTGGACGTCCTCGTAGCGTCACGTGAGTCCTGAAATATCGTCATCGTCGGCGTAAAGCCGAGTAAATAAAGACGTTAGAGCGAGACGTTTATTCAGATAATCCAGCTTTATTATTCTGACACTTTAAACACCTTCACACTTCAACAAGACAAAGATCAAAATAACCACAGAGTTTGATTCCTCCTGTTTCTGCTCTCCGTACGAGGAGACGGAGGAGTGAGGAGTGAGGAGTCAGGAGTTAGGATGAATCCGTTCAGACTGAGAGGTTTGTTGAGTCTCCTTCACAAACAGATCCAGCTCTGACGTCGGCTCCCTCCAGGCCGTGTGTGAATCAGAGACACACCGGACGTTTGTTTCTTTAAGGCGAGACCGAGCGTCACGTGAAAACAGCTGGACTCACCCGGGCTGTCTGAGGGAAGGAGGGAGGGAGGGAAGGAGGGAGGGAAGGACGGAGGGAGGGAGTGAGGGAGTGAGTTACTCGCTTCAGTACCTGAGAGACTCTTTGAAGTCTGAACATGGAGGAAAAACATCCTCCACTTCTTCCAGAGATCAGAAACCTGCTCCAAGCCTCAGAGAGAGAAACAGCTGATCGAGAGAGTGACACCTTTAGAGGGAGAGAGAGGGAGAGAGAGAGGGAGAGGGGGATCCATGATGAGGACGATGAAGAGAGAGAGAGAGAGAGAGGGGGGCGTCCATGATGAAGGTATCCGGGTGTGTTCTGTCGTCAGCAGCAGCAGCAGTGTTTCCCGAGCTGAGTGTCCAGCTGTGCAGCTCTCATAATCTCAGCTCAGAGCGAGTTCCCACGCCGAGCTCATTCCTCACACGCCGAACAATGACTCCCCCCTCTCTCCCCTCCCTCACCCCCTCCTCACCCTCGGCACTCACTCTCACATCGGTATAATTTGCAACAGCTGGACGCTCCAGAGGGGAATAAGTGGGCTCACTCTTTTATGACAGGTTGGGAAAGACTGAGAGGAAGAGGAGGAGGAGGAGGAGGAGGAGGAGGAGGAGGAGGAGGAGGAGGAGGAGGAGGAGGAGCGGAGAGACACTCAGAGGGATTTTCCCACAGTGCACTGCTCTCTCTCTCTCTCTCTCTCTCTCTCTCTCTCTCTCTCTCTCTCTCTCTCTCTCTCTTGGACAGGAAGTAGCACTCACCTGAACATCTCAGTCTGAGGTCTCTGCAGGTGATGGCAGCAGAGACAGAGGGTGTGTTCTCAGTACGGTGGCCTTTAAAGGACAGTCCAGACTCTCGTGTTCAGTCGGGGTGTAATGATTGGATTGGTGTCATGATTTGTGGTTGCCGATACGAGTAAAGGACGATATCGGTTCATTGAGAACGATCTGATCTGCAGGGTCGTGTGTCTCTGCTGGAGAGGCCTGAGGATTCTGCAGAGCTGATGTTACCTTGATGAACGCTGTAAGAGGCGCCTAGACGGACGGCGTTGTGTGAAATCCCACGGCGCCTTAGTAGGTGGTTGGATAGATTTGTGGTGTTGCCATGGTTACTTTACTTGACCTTTACATAGTACAACAGAAAAGAAAGGAGAAATGAATGAAGGAAAGAAAAAACAAAGGAAAGAAAGAAAGTAAGAAAGAAAGGATGAAAGAAAGAAAGAAAGAAAGAAAGAAAGAAAGAAAGGAAAGAAAGAAAGAAAGAAAGAAAGAAAGGATGAATAACAGACCCCAAAAAAGGAATCTACAGCAGAGATCCAGAGGAACCTACGAGACAAGGGAGCTCAGGGACTCCAGAAAGGTCTATGGTTAGTAACTTTAATGGGACAGGAAGAGTTAAAGTGAGAGACAGGCAGAGAGAGGAGAGAGAGGGAAAGACAGGATCCCAGTGTGTCAGTCTAAGCCTATAGCAGCAGAACTAAGACCTGGTCCAAGCCTGATCCAGCTCTAACTATAAGCTTTATCAAAAAGGAAAGTTTGAAGCCTACTCTTAAAAGTAGAGAGGGTGTCTGCCTCCCGGACCCTGACTGGTACATGATTCCAAAGGAGAGGGGCCTGATAACTGAAGGCTCTACCTCCCATACTACTTTTAGAGACCTGGAGATCAGGAGGAAACGATGCAGCTTTAATCATCACTGAGTGAATCAGTTTTTAATATTAAGAGACATCGTCCCCCTCCGAGTGTCACCTTCAGGGCTGAACCTCAGGTCAGGAATTCAGGACTCCGCCCCCCTCCATCAAAGAGGGGACGGGTCTTATCAAGGGATCAGGGGCGGGGCAGGAGGGCTCCTCCGACCCCACAAAGGTCTTTGTCTTTCTTTAACGAGAGGAGGAGGAGGAGGAGGAGGAGGAGGAGGAGGAAGAGGAGGAGGAGGAGGAGGAGGAGGTCACTGTCACTCTGTCTGCTCACGATGACCCCTGGATGAATCTCTGGTCTCTGAGGTTTTTAAGAGACCTGGATGAATCTCTGGTCTCTGAGGTTTTTAAGAGTTAAAGATAAATGAACGTGTGAGGATCATCAGACCTGGATGAAGTGCTGCACGGAATCCTGAAGTCCCAGAATCCCCGTCCTAACATCTGATCCTGATGTTTATTTGTTCTCCTGAGATTAAAAAGTCGAGTCTTCATCCCTCTGAGAGACGTTTAAAGATCTGTGAAGTGAACCCGTTCTGACTCTATGAGCCTGACTTCTACTCAGAGGTAGATGTTCCTCTGTGGGGAGGTTTCCCGTCACAGTCTCTCACAGGAACATGTTCCAGGTGAGGCTGCAGCTGCTGCAGGGTCTTTATTTACCCTCCTCCTCCTCCTCCTCCTCCTCCTCCTCCTCCTCCTCCTCCTCCTCCTCCTCACAACAAACAGCGTCCTTTCTTCTCTGTGTTTGTTCACTCATCACGCTCCACTTTGAAGCTCTAACTCCACATTCTTGTCGCCCTGTGTTAATTAAAAGGCCCCGTGGTGCATTCAGGGACACCGCTGCGCCGTCACACGCCGTCTTTTTGAGCTCCGCGACAACGCGGGTCCCGTCACGTTCCCTCCGCGCTGCGGCAGGGCGGCCATTTTGGTCCAGTTCAGGGTCACGGGGAACGACAGCTCACCTGTTGATTGAAGCGTCCTCGATGTGGCGCCCTGCTGCTGCCGGCTGATGGAGCGAGTAACGGCGTGCTGCAGCCGTGCAGAACAGAACGCTTGTGCAGGTCGGTGCATCGCGGTCTGCAGAGATCAGGTCTCGTTGTGAACGGGTCTTTGTGCCTGGAGGATTTTAAGAGCTTAATGAATCTCCTCTGATAGGGGACCCGTCAGAGCTCCATGTGGATCAGGATCTAGATCAAACACATGGCATGGTTCTCTATGTCTTTCTGCTTCCTGGTCCCTGATTGGTTCCTCCTGGTGTGAATAATTAAAGATGTCCTGAGTGGAAACGACTCGACGGCCGCCCGTGATTTAAGTCGTGTGTGAGCTTGTGTGTTCTCCCCTCACGACCTCCTGTGATCCTGTGTGTGTGTGTGTGTGTGTGTGCGCGACAGGTTGTTATTAAACATCTGGATCAAACCTCGGCGCTGAGGCGGCGATGAAGTCACAGGAAGTGGTACGTGTAATTACACGCTGACACCGGGTGATGAGGGTTTACGTCGCTGCAGGTTTTTATTCCTCGCCGCGGGCGCTGAACGCAGAGCCACGAGAGCGGGGAACGCTCCCCGAGCAGGATCCTGCAGAACACACAGGAGGGGCTGTGACCTGGAGGTCTCCTGGATCAGGAGGCTCTCTGCAGTGACGGTTCAAGACCTCTTTGAGTTCTTTGAAAGCAGTTCCTGGAACTTTAAAGATCCTGGTTCTTCTGTCAAACCCCACAGAGACTAAAGGAGCTGGACCGAGGACTCCATCATCAGAAGGGTTCAGAGCTCATCCAGAGGAAGAGTTTCAGGGGTAAAGGAAGTCCCAAGAACTTAATGTAGACCCTGATCCTTGAGGTGGAAACGTGACGTTTAATGTCGCTCTGAAGTCAGAGATGATTTTGAAATGAGGTGAAAGCGTCTCTCAGGTTCCAGGGAGACGTTTGTGTCTCTGCAGCTCGTCCTGTTTTATAGAAACGATGCATTAAAGGGTAAATGTAGGTCTCTGGTGAAACCCTCAGACTCGTCCTCCCCCCCCCGCCCCCTCATCGCCCCGCTCTTCTTCTTCTTCTTCTTCTTTGTCTCCCGTCCTTCAGATGAACCTCCTGAACGCTCGGCTCATGTCGGCTCAGACTAAACACTTCCCTCAGATACCATCTGCTGTCAGAGTCAACACGCGTCTCTTATCAGAGCGCCGCGATGCCTTCAAGGACCCGTCTGCTGCTGCTGCATTAAGATCTTTCATCCTGGATCTCCCAGAATCCTCCTCTGCAGCCCGGGGTCCTCGCTCTGATCCGTTCAGACGCTCCGCTGGGTTCACGCTCGTGTTGTGTTCAGGTGACCGACTTTATGAAGGGTGTTGGTGCATTTGAGGACAGTGAGAGTTCTGAGTGTCTGCAGATTCACATGACCCCGGTTTGAGACGGGGCCCGGAGGTCAGCCGGCAGAGGAGGCCGAGCGGACAGATAAACACTAGAGAGACGGTGCGTTCAAGAGTTCACAGACGTTCAGCTGCAGACTGAAACACAGACTCTCTGTGGTTCAGACTCTCTGTGGTTCAGACTCTCTGTGGTTCAGACTCTCTGTGGTTCAGACTCTCTGTGGTTCAGACTCTCTGTGGTTCAGACTCTCTGTGGTTCAGACTCTCTGTGGTTCAGACTCTCTGAGGTTCAGACTCTCTGTGGTTCAGACTCTCTGTGGTTCAGACTCTCTGTGGTTCAGACTCTCTGTGGTTCAGACTCTCTGTGGTTCAGACTCTCTGTGGTTCAGACTCTCTGTGGTTCAGACTCTCTGTGGTTCAGACTCTCTGTGGTTCAGACTCTCTGTGGTTCAGACTCTGAGGAGGAGAAGATCCTGAACTTGAACTCTCACGGCTTCATGCAGGTTTCTTTCTGATGTCTCTCCTCTGAAAGCTCCGACAGGCGGACGTGTGTTTGCTTCCTCTGCTCAGATAGAGACACATCTTTATGTATGTGCTTTATGAAGCTTTCTCTGTTTAGACTCTTCCTTCTGCTTTACAAGATGGCCGCCAAATTAAGATCTGTAGCAATGACAGTAAGCCCCGACCCTGTCCTTATAGCATCAGTACATGATGCAGGACTGAAGCGGTTTGATGCAAACACTCAGAGAGAGTTTTGGGAATGCACAGGACGTCTGCAGCCGGCCAGAGTCCCATGCACGAGTAGAAAAGCAACAGATCTGTGTGTCTGCAGCGTCTCTGCAGCAGGACTCCCGTCTTCACCCCGACCTCGTGGACAAGGCTCGTGTGTCTGAATAAGACCGTGAACCTGCAGGGCTGCAGGTCTGAGCTGTTCATGTTCAGTGGTCGTGGTCTCACGGCCCCTCAGAGACCATCAGATGGTGTTTGCACGCTCTGAGCCCGGAGATGTTCACGGTGTCGTCTCATAAAAACCTCAGACTCACTCAGACGGTGGAGGATGACTCTGTGGAAGGTTTGGTATGTCTGTTGGATCACAGCCGGCGACAGGAAATGAAAGCAGACAGAGACGTAGAACCGCACCGAGCAGATCCCCGTCCTGACATGAATCTCTGTGGGGGGGCGGGCGCTGCGGCTCATGTTTGGCGCCTTCCACCTGAGGTTCAGATGAATTACCTGTCGACTAATGAAGCTGTAAATCACGCCGCTCTCTGAAACACGGTTTTCCCCGCGCGGACTCGGATGCTGTCGCTCAGTCATAACTTCCAGTCGTGACACAGTCGACCTTTGACCCCGCTGTGAACATTTCCTGTCCTGTGGGAAGAAAAAACGTCAGTGTGGGAATTCAGAGAAGCTCCTGACCTCTGAGGAGACTCCAGAATGTGTGTGTGTGTAAGAGTGTGTGTGTGTGAGAGTGTGTGTGTGTGAGGGGACTTTAGGAGGCCGTGGACCTGTCCTGCTGGGACTCTGTGATTTGTTTTGTGCAGGAAGTGATTGAAGGCCCGAGGGGAGCTGGGGGAGCTGGAGGGGGTTTAGAGGAGGGGGTTTCTATTATTACAGAGTCTGTGAACGAGCAGAGCGGCATTACAGGGACAAGCAGATGCATGCAGGGTAATTTTAGCTCTCCTCGCTGAGAGGTGGAGGAGGAGGAGGAGGAGGAGGAGGAGGAGGAGGAGGAGGAGGAGGAGGAGGAGGAGGAGGAGGAGGAGGAGGAGAGTAAAAAGTGACTTGTTTTCAGGGTAAACAGATAATTACTCTGCAGAGAGATTTATGTTCCTCTTGAAACGTGATCATCAGACCTTTGTTCCTCTTTCCCCCCCGAGCTTTATGACCTGACATACGATGAAGGCTCACCTCCACTGGAACTTCTTTTGACTGAAAGCGTACATGAAAAATGGAGAGTTCAAACTTTCAGTGTTTTCCTTCAGGCCACACCCCCAACAGTGATGTCACTGCTGGAGTTCTGCCTCAGCAGCTGATTAAAGAGTGTGATGACCTCACTCATGGGTGCGACTAGAGTAAACGTTCAAAGTAAACTCCATTCATAAACACGAGTTCAGACTTTCAGAAACAGATGTTATTGTCCTTTAAAGCTGGGGTTGGTGTTCAGATTCAGATCCTCTTCTTGTTCTCCTGGTTAAAATGATCTTTATGTCCTGATGGTAATCAATACATAATGTGTTCTTAAAGAAGAGGTAAAACAAGCTGCTATCTACAGCCGGAGGAAACCTGGGAACACACCAACCAATCCCTGCCATCAGGAGCCAAATGATCAAACCAATCAGATCCCGTCCTGCTGTTCTGCCCGCCTCCTGCAGAGCGTACATGTCCCCTGTGTTCACTCCCCGTCTCCTGCCTCTGCTTCCCCTGACTCTACTGACTGCCCCTCTCGCTCCACCTCGGGCCTGTCCCCTCTGACCCCATGAGGGGCTTTGTTCAGGACTGTAGTCCGGATCAGAGTCTAAAAAGCTCTCTACTTTTATCTCTTTCCTGATGTTTCCTTTCTTTCTTTCTTTCTTTCCTTTTTGATGTTTCCTTTCTTTCTCAAACTCCTGTGTCCTCTCCTTCTCTTAATGTACTCTTAAATTCTGCCATCCTCCATCTTCCTCCTCTTTCCCTCCTTCTTCAGTCTTCCTCTTCATATTTTACTTCTCCTCCTCCATCTTTTGTCTCCTATCCACTTCTTTCATCTCCTTCCCTTCCTTCCCTTGCCTCCTTTCCTCATTCTTGTGCAAATCTTTCTCGTTCTTTTCCACTCAGCTACCTTTACCCCGTCCTCCACCTTCCTCTCCTCCTCCTCCTCTTCGCTATGTTCCCATCTTCCCTCCTTCCTTCCTTCCTCCTCCTCCTCCTCATCTTTGCTATGTTCCCATCTTCCTTCCTTCCTTCCTTCCTTCCTTCCTTCCTTCCTTCCTTCCTTCCTTCCTTCCTTCCTCTTCCTCCTCCTCCTCCTCTTCGCTATGTTCCCATCGTCCTTCCTTCCTTCCTTCCTTCCTTCCTCCTTCCTCCTCCTCCTCCTCCTCCTCCTCCTCTTCGCTATGTTCCCATCTTCCTTCCTTCCTCCTCCTTCCTCCTCCTTCTCCTCCTTCTCCTCCTCCTCCTCCTCCTCCTCTTCGCTATGTTCCCATCTTTCTTCCTTCCTTCCTTCCTTCCTTCCTTCCTCCTCCTCCTCCTCCTTCTCCTCCTTCCTCCTCCTCCTCCTCCTCTTCGCTATGTTCCCATCTTTCTTCCTTCCTTCCTTCCTTCCTTCCTTCCTCCTCCTTCCTCCTCCTTCTCCTCCTTCCTCCTCCTCCTCCTCCTCTTCGCTATGTTCCCATCTTCCTTCCTCCCCCTTCTCCTCCTTCCTCCTCCTCCTCCTCCTCCCCCTTCTCCTCCTCCTCATGTGTTACATGTGTTATAACTTTTCTCCTGATATTGTGTCACCATGACAACTGGATGATGCTAGCATGACAGCTGTGAGTGCTAACAGCAGCCATGTTTGTTTGTGTTTTTAACTTTCAGTATGAGAATGTTTTGGTGAGGACCGGTTTGGATCAGTCACCATCATATGGTCGTGAACAGCGGGGGCGTCTTTTTGGAGGAGGGGGGGAGGAGGGGTTAGACGGAGTCCTGAAGACATGCTACGTTCAAATTCATGCTAGTTTTCAGAGACTACAAACCCCAGCTTTAACATGAGACATTATTTTGGCTTCATGTAGACGGACAGGTCTCAGTCGTTACAGTGAAACTGAGACTCAGCTGAGACAGATGGACCGGTTCTCCTGAAGCTGAAACAGGTCGTTTGTGTCCATCTGAGAGACCCTGGTACTGATACTAGCTAACAGGTTAGCCTCTGGTAGCTGTACTGAATAACTTAAGCTAGCACTCTCCTGGCCGGCTCGCCAAGTTAGCGTTAGCCTTGTTAGCTGCAGCTGTGTTCGTTCCTCTCGTTGGGTTTTCACTGCAGACACAGATCCCAGAGGAGGAGGAGGAGGAGGAGGAGGAGGAGGAGGAGGAGGAGAGATGAACCCAGCCTGGAGAGAGTTCAGGGGATGATGTGATGATGAGGTTTGGTTCTCCAGCAGGACGGATACTTACAGTTTGAGTTTCACCAACACAAACAAACACAAGTGATGCTGAGTCATGTGGTGTGTAAATAGTTAGGGTTCAGTTTAAACCGGTATTTAAGAAGAACCTGGACGCTCTCAGGGAGGGATGTTTATCTGAGCTTTAACATCCGTGTCCTCACCCGGTGCATGTGAACGCAGCTCTTCAGGAGCTTTCATCAGGGTTTGGACTTTACAGGGTGCTGAGCTGTTTATTATTGAATGGTGTGCTCCAGCAGAGCTCCGTAAACAGCCTGCAGACACTCATTACAGGTCTCCACCGCCGAGCCCAGCAGACGAGCAGAGGCAGACGAGCCCACACCAAACACTGAGTCAGATTAGAAGAGCAGCGCTCAGACCTCAGCTTAATGACTCTTTATTTGCTGAACAGTAAATTATGCACACACACACACACACACACACACACACACACACACACACACACACACACACACACACACACACACACACACACACACACACACAGGTTTAAGGAGGCACAGATAGATTGATCTTTGATCTCCTCACGCCGTCTTACGTTTCAAAGCTTCACACGATGATCTCAACAATCAGTGGATCTGTGTTTGGTCTGTTTTCGGGAGCAGCCCGCCCTCTTTGTTTCGGCGTGTTTGCGTCTGTCGGGCACGAACTCGTCTGATGGGGGTTTTATTTGTTCGGCGTTGAAACAGACACACAGATGTTTTCTCTTCTGCTCTGATGTTCCAGATGACCGTCTGCTAACCCCTCCAAAACACACGCGTCTTTTTTTTCTCCTGTCTTCCTTTATTGAAAAATGTTTGATTCCAGAGACAGGAAGACCTCCAGCAGCTCCGGGCTCAGGCTCACCACCTGACAGACGGAGACCGGGGATCAGTGAGCGCTGAGACACGAGGCCAGAACAGAACTCTGTGAGGCTGAACTAATAACTGTTTATTACTTTATTCTTCTGAGCTTCTAAATCTCCTCTCTCCCCTCGTCCCCAAACCGCCTTTAAAACACGACCTTTCTATCTTGCATTGCTCCAGGCAAACATTCAACATGTGTGCAACTCAGAAACCAAACCAAAGGATTGAACATATATAATCTGTGAGTGAGGGTTAGGGTCCTCTCCTGCAGACCGGTCCTCTGTGACCCAGCTCACATAAAGACAGAGTCAGGCAGCACAGGAGGCACGCTATGTTCATCCACAAGCCCAAACAAACACGCAGAGAGAGAGAGCTGGGGGAAGCTGTAATGAGACTGCCCAGGTGCATCATGGGATATGTAGTGTTTTCAGACACCTCCAGGGTTCACAGGCTGAGCTGCTTCATGAGGAGGAAACAGGAGTTCTCTGCAGAGGTCTGATGGGATCGTTTGATGAAGTTTCTGCTTCTTCTTTAAAGATTAAAGCCGGTCTGGATCTTTGAGGGTGAATCAAAGTCCCATCCCGAGTCTTAATTTAAGGTCTGAGTCCTGAAGGGAGTCCTCCGGGTCTTCACAGCTGAAGTAAACTCTGAAGCTGAAGTGACTCCTGACTCTGCTCTCTGGGTTTTGTGCCAGCAGCTGTGTGGGTCTTTGTGAGGGGTTTGTAGGGGGTTGTGTTTTGGGGGGGCGGTCTGCTCCCTGCAGGGTCTCTTTGTCTCAGATAATGACGGCCGGTTCTCGTTTGTTCCTGACGTCCCGGTGTGGTGACGACTCTGGGCGGAGCGTCTTCTTCTTTGGTGGTCTCTGCTGTTAACTGCTCGACACACACAGTGAGGTTAGGAGTGTGTGTGTGTGAGTGTGTGTGTGAGTGTGTGTGAGTGTGTGTGTGTGTGTGCAGGGGGCGGGGAGCTCTGATTAGATCTTCTCTGCTGGGCCGGGTCTGATGGGAATCTGGCTCCGGGTTATTTTGGGCCTTAAGGTGGACTCGTGAGATCAGAGAGCAGCTGATCGGGTTAACGATGAGGACGATCGATGACTTGATGAAGAGTTTGGAGGATGATCACGAGCTGACAGAAACCTGATCCTTCAGAGTCCTGATCAACAGACTAGTCTGGTCCTGTTTGATATCTCGTTTGTTGTTGTTTAGTTTTGAAGTATTTTCAAATGTTCAGTATCTCTGAAATCTGAACATCCTGAGCTGAAAGCTTCTGTGAGTCATGATAACCCTGAAACTGAGTCCTGGATTCAGAGACATCAAACACAGGATCAGATCTGTGTTCATGTTTGCTCCTCAGGGCCACCGTAGTTATGGTTCTTATTTTAAGACGATGATATATAAAGACTTTCTTTCATGTGATGAACTTTAACATGTGACCTGACTGAAGACACCATCAGAGAGCTAACAGTGATACTGAGGAAGAGGAAGAGGAAGAGTCTGAGCTCTCAGCTGCTGATAGAAGAGAGACTGGTTTTATTCAGGATGGAGAGAAAAGTCAAAATACAATAAAACATCATAAATAACAGAATTAAAAAAGACATGAAAAATAACTAACTTAATAAAATAGAATAAATAAAAAGTGAAAGATAAAATAAAAAATCATAAATAAATAAATAAAAAAAGACATGAAAAATATATATTTCTTTAATTTATGACTTAAGTTTTATTGTATTCTAAAGGGCTGAAGAGTAAAAAATAAATACAAATAATAATAAAGTGGAGTTTGACCGGCATGAAAAATAATAAAAAACAAACAAATAAACAAAACAACCAACAGAGAAAAAAATACTGCATCAGAAAATAAAAATAAAAATAATTCATTAAAAAAAATGAATAAATAAAATAAATAAAAAGTGAAAAATAAAACATCATAAATAAAGATATAAATAATTAAATAAAATAGAATAAATACAATATGTATACAAATAAAAAAATGAAAATAAAGATAAAATAGAAAATCCATAGTCTGAAAAAAAGTGGAACATGACATTAAAGATGTATAAATAAAAAAATAAATACATAAAATAGAATTTAAATGATTTATTTTGTTTTTAGTTTATTTTTAATCATTGTGTCACGCACTGGTAAAGCTCACCAGCCTGTATGGACTTACAAGACACTACAAAACAAAACAAATAATAATAATAGTAAAAATAGATACATTCAAATAAATAAATAAAATGACAATAGAGGAAAAAGTTCAGTTTGAAAGAGAAAAGTAAAAGTTTAAAGATCAATAATAGAAAAGTGTGTCTGTGTTTTAATGAATGACTGATGAGAGGATGAATCCTCAGCCTCTAAAAACAATCATTCACCTCCTCCTTCACTCCCTTCCTGCCAAACCCACACACACTTAATTGGAAATCCCCCTCAACACACACACACGCACACACACACACACACACACACACACACACACACACACACACACACACACACAGGGATCTGAACTGTTGAGTTAAAAAAATATGAAACACCTCTGTATGGAGAGCAGAAGAAGGCGGGACGACTCTCAGAGTATCCTGAGAGAGAGAACAGTGAGGGTTTCTTAAAACACTTCAGACTCTTATCACCTGAAGCTCCTTATCACTGCTAACCTGGAGCCTACACACACACACACACACACACACACACACACACACACACACACACACACACACACACACACACACACACACACACACACACACACACACACACCTACCTCCCTGCCCTCCAGCGCTGCCACCTTAATCTCCTCTCGTCCAATCAGAGCGCTGGGTTTCGACGGCTGCTCTGTTTATCAAACAGAAGAAGAGATTAAGGTGATATAAGCAGCATCCTGCAGACGCTCTACTGAGCGCGCTCAGACCGGGCCTCTCTCCCTGCCCTCTGTTATTGTTAACACTCAGCTGTGAGTGTGTGAGAGAGAGAGGAGGCAGCTCTGCACACACACAGCACAGACTGCGATGCATTCAGGTGCACATCCTTGCAGTTCAAATCATGAGGCGTTCAGGTGCTCATGCTTTGTCAAAGTGAGGCGTTCAGGGGCACATTCAATATCTTGGTGAGGCGTTCAGGTGCAAGAACTTACTGAATAACTGCAAGTAGAATATGAATGTGAGGCGTTCAGGTGCACATACTTACCATACAAATCATGAGGCGTCTTGCAGCATGTACAGTGTTGATAATGATGCATTCAGGTGCATATAGAATGAGATGTAAGGTATTTAGTTGCACGCAAGTAATGAAATGTTCAGGTGTGTAGGTACACATCCTTACAGATTCAATGATGAGGCGTTTAGGTGCAGGTACAGAATGTATAGAGTGAATACTGAGGCATTCAGGTGCACAGAAAAAACAAATGCAAGAACTGTGCATAATTATACCCTACAGTATCCCGTGAGGCATTCAGGGACACGTAGAGCTTTCACAATGAGGCATTTGGGGACACACACACAGTCAGAACTGTGAGGTATTTTGGTATGTGTACACTGTGTATGTGAGGCGTTCAGGTGCTCCTGTCAGGAGAGAATAAATCTGGATGTGTTAATGTGTGAGAACTCACAAGAAGGAACAATGAGACGCTCACGTGACCACAATTCTGACTATGCTGCGTTCAAGTGCACAAACAACGGGAACGTGTTGATGTCCAGATGCATGTGCATAGTGGATTGTGAGGCGTTCAGGTGCATGTGCAATATATATTGAGGTGTTGAGGTGCGACAACCTACAGTAGAGATAATGAGTCATTTACGTGCACTTGAATTATGACCATGAGGTGTTCAGGTGCATCTGTACAGCATGGTTGTTGAGTTTTTTTGGGTTCACCTTCAAATGGTAAGAATGATGAGGCGTTCAAGTGCACATAGGACTTGGGTGTTGGGGTGTACAGGTGCTCGTACAGTATGGATATGATGCATTCAGGTGCACAGGGTAAACATTTCAGGCATAAATCAGGTGCACATGTAGAGTATGAATGAGGCGTTCAGGTGCACATGTAGAGTATGAATGAGGCGTTCAGGTGCACATGTAGAGTATGAATGAGGCGTTCAGGTGCACATGTAGAGTATGAATGAGGCGTTCAGGTGCACATGTAGAGTATGAATGAGGCGTTCAGGTGCACATGTAGAGTATGAATATGAGGCGTTCAGGTGCACTTGCAGATTAAATGATAAGTGTACGTTCAGTCTGAGTGTTGAGGTTTTGCGATGGGTACAGAAAACGAGTGCTGAGGCGTTCAGGTGCATTTGGAAACTGGACGTTCAGGTCTTCAGATGTGTGTGGAGCCGGATCATTCAGGATGAGTCTGAGGCCGGAACAGGAAGTCTGACTCCTGCTGATTACACACGCAGGGCTGTTCCTGTGTGGAAACCAAACACACCTTTGTGGCATTCAGGTGCATTCCTGTGTCAGGGAGCAGGTTACACATTGACTCAGAGTGAATGAGTACCTGTGTGACCCGGTTCACTGAGTACCTGTGTGACCCGGTTCACTGAGTATCTGTGTGACCCGGTTCAGTCCGAGCAGACTCCTTCAGAGTCGTCAGGTGTGAACCTGAGTGAGCAGCGACCTCAGTAAATCATCCGTTCCTGAAGCTCCTAGAGGAGGGCTGACGGATTACCTCGTGTCTCTGCTCGAGTGTCCTTAAGCTGAGGGGTGCGCTGCCTCCTCCTGACGGTGACCTCCGACCTCCGAGGGAGAGATCAGGTCCAGGTCCAGGATCAGGATCAGAGGAGTGCGAGCAGAAAACTGTTTCATGTTTGGAGTTTAAACTCAGCTGCATTCCTCACATTCCTCCCACTCCTCCGCTCGTTCTCTGGTTTTATCTCTGCCTGGGTTCAGCCTCTCGACCTTTGACCTCCCGCACCTGCAGTGAGAGGAGTGTGCTCTCCCCACGCAGTCCTGGACCGGCTCATGGTGCTGGCCTGAACTTGAATCTGTGTGGGTTTGAAAATCCTGACGGATCTGCTCACCTGCCTGCACACCGCCTGAGTCTGTTTCTAAAGAAAGAGTGAAGCAGAGGAGGTCAAAGTTCATCTCTCTCTCTCTCTCTCTCTCTCTCTCTCTCTCTCTCTCTCTCTCTCTCTCTCTCTGAATCAAACAGGAGCATGTTAAAACCCGGTCTCTGATAACTCCTTGTAAACATCCTCCTTCAGGTCAGAAGACAAAGTTAAAGTGACCTCGCCCTGAAGGATCAGAGAGACGTGACTCAAAACAAACTTCCTTTAACAGGCAGAAACCTCCAGCAGGACCAGACTCATGTTAGACACACATCTGAATCTGAGACCGTGTTGGAGAGAGGGATAGAGGGAGATGAAGAGAGAGAGAGAGAGAGAGATGATAGTGGGGAGACGGATAGTAGTAGTTGTAGCAGCTGGAGTCTGGACCACGTCCACAGCAGCAGAGATCCAGAGGAACCTACGAGACAAGGGAGCTCAGGGACTCCAGAAAGGTCTATGGTTAGTAACTTTAATGGGACAGGAAGAGTTAAAGTGAGAGACAGGCAGAGAGAGGAGAGAGAGGGAAAGACAGGATCCCAGTGTGTCAGTCTAAGCCTATAGCAGTCTGAGTCTATAGCAGTCTAAGTCTATAGCAGTCTGAGTCTATAGCAGTCTAAGTCTATGGCAGTCTGAGTCTATAACAGTCTAAGCCTATAGCAGTCTGAGTCTATAGCAGTCTAAGCCTATAGCAGTCTGAGTCTATAGCAGTCTAAGCCTATAGCAGTCTAAGCCTATAGCAGTCTAAGCCTATAGCAGTCTGAGCCTATAGCAGTCTGAGCCTATAGCAGTCTGAGTCTATAGCAGTCTAAGCCTATAGCAGTCTGAGTCTATAGCAGTCTAAGCCTATAGCAGTCTGAGTCTATAGCAGTCTAAGCCTATAGCAGTCTAAGCCTATAGCAGTCTGAGCCTATAGCAGTCTGAGCCTATAGCAGTCTAAGTCTATAGTAGTCTGAGTCTATACCAGTCTAAGCCTATAGCAGTCTGAGCCTATAGCAGTCTAAGCCTATACCAGTCTAAGCCTATAGCAGTCTAAGCCTATACCAGTCTAAGCCTATAGCAGTCTAAGCCTATACCAGTCTAAGCCTATAGCAGTCTAAGCCTATAGCAGTCTGAGCCTATAGCAGTCTGAGTCTATAGCAGTCTAAGCCTATAGCAGTCTGAGCCTATAGCAGTCTGAGTCTATAGCAGTCTAAGCCTATAGCAGTCTGAGCCTATAGCAGTCTAAGTCTATAGCAGTCTGAGTCTATACCAGTCTAAGTCTATAGCAGTCTGAGCCTATAGCAGTCTGAGTCTATAGCAGTCTAAGCCTATAGCAGTCTAAGCCTATAGCAGTCTAAGCCTATAGCAGTCTGAGCCTATAGCAGTCTGAGCCTATAGCAGTCTAAGTCTATAGTAGTCTGAGTCTATACCAGTCTAAGCCTATAGCAGTCTGAGCCTATAGCAGTCTAAGCCTATAGCAGTCTGAGCCTATAACAGCATGTTTATTATTCAGTTTAACTGGAGAGTGATTTTGGGGCGAGGACGTTTGATCGTTTTGAATCTGTTTGGGTTCCCGCCTTGTTTCCTCTTCTCTGGAGCAAAGCATCCTTGCTTTGTTCCCTCGCTTTGTTCCCTCCTTCCTTCGTTCAAACTCAGACCGGGTCTGGTTTGATCCGACCCCCTTCAGGTCCTCCTCTGTCTGCAGACCTCTCTCTCTCTCTCTCTCTCTCTCTGACGTTGATCCGTGTTTGTGTCGGAGGACGGAGGATCGGCTGAACTCGCTCAGAATAATCCGATTACCGCGCTGCGTGCGGACGCACAGCGGGGGCAGTGTGCTCGCCGTGACCCTCGACCCCTCGGTACCTGGCGCTCTCCTGACACTGGCGGGTCGGGCGCAGAAGATGTTTTTGGTGGGGCGCTCGGAGGCCGCGGCTCGCTCGTGCCCACACGTTCAGAAGTCAAAGCGCTCATTGTTCGCTCCGGGGGGAAGAATGCGATGAGGTCATGGGAGGAAATTTAATTGGACCGTGCTGCAGGCCGGCGTTCCCCCCGACGGACCTTCACCCCCCCTCCTTCCTCCCTCCACAACAACTGTATCCTCCCCCGCCTCCCCCCCCCGACCCGAAGCTCCGCCTCCCCAGAGAGGAGAGGATTCAGAGGAATGCTGTAAGAAATGCTCCATGAAGTTAAAGTCAGATAAACACTCCTCATGAGTCCACACAGTGTGAGCAGCATGTGGAGGTCAAAGGTCAACGCCCTGACCAGGTGATGTGACCTGGAGAGAGTCTCTAATCTGTGTCAGAGCAGCTGCAGCTTCAGAGTGTGGACTCCTCCTCCTCCTCCTCCTCAAGGACGTGTTCCTCGTTAGAGTCCGTCTGAAGACAAACATCTGTGAGTGATAACACTCGGCGTGATAAGGAGGACACGCCTCCTCCTCCTCCCCACGCCGTGACGGTCATGAGTTTATTTACCGAGCAGCAGCAGGTCACAGAGAGAGGGAGGCGTCGTCAGACTCTTCTTCTGCTGGTTTAAAGACGGTCTGTTTGGTGGAGGTTTGGTCCTCCAACAAGTCCGGACTCGCCTCGGTAACGAGTCTCTGCAGGTCTGATGGACTTCAGGAAACCGGAGCGAGGACCAGATCAGATTACTGTGCTCTGACCTTTGACCTCTAAACAAACAACCTCCACGTCAGTGATGTCACCAACAGAAACAAAGAAAAGTTTCTCAGTTTGGAAACAGAACTTTAAAAATCTTATATGAAAAAATTTAAAATTAATTTGGACTTTTAAGAGATTCTACATTTATCATATTTTTCTGCTGTTTTTTTCTGAGTGATCGTCTGAAACAAAGAGAGAAAAACACGTTTAATATTTAGATTGAGATCAAAGACCAGTCTTTAAAAATATTTTAATCTTCTAATATTTTAATATTGATCTTATAAAACCTGTGAGGTGATTATTCGTCCTGCGTTAAAGAGTTCCTGATCAGAGACAGGAAACAGTTTTTGTCTCTGATTGAAGAGAGACTCCTCCCCCTCCAGAGGTCAGAGGTCAGAGCGGCCTCGGTGCTGAAGGACACTCCTCTTCCTCCTCCTCTTCCTCCTCCTCTTCCTCCTCCTCTCTGCCTGCCTCTCGCTCTTCTCCTCACTCGAGTCCTTAAAATGGTCTGCCAGCGCTCAGACGAGCGTTTCTGAGCACTTCATGATCTCTGGAATCTATGCATCCTGAGCTTTCAGGGTAAAGAAGTCATAAATGCTTAAAATCAATTAAATTGATTTATTTTTATTTCCCATTTAGAATAAACTGGGTTGGTTTATTCATCAGATGCTGCTTTAGTACAATCAAAATGTATTTATCCAAAATTATTTAATGTTAGGCTATTATGATGAAATATCTTATGAAATAAATAAAAAAATATTATTATTGTTAGAATTCTTATGATAATAAAAATGTATTATTATTATTATTATTATTATTATTATTATTATTATTATTATTATTATTATGGGTAGTAGAAGTAGTCGTAGTTATTTTATTATTATTATTATAATTATTATTATTATTATTATTATTATTTATTAAGTAGTGGTAGTAAAAGTAGTATTTTTATTATTATTGATTTATTATTATCATTTTTTTATGATTAGCTTATTATTATTATTACTATTATTAATATTAACATTTGTATTTTATAGTATTATTATTATTATTATTATTGTTAGAATTATTATTATAATACAAAAATATTATAATGTTATTATTATTATTTTATTAGTAGCAGAAGTAGTAGTATTTATTATTATTATTATTATTATTATTATTATTAATGTACTACTATTATTATTTTATTATTAGTAGTAATAAAAGTAGTATTTTTATTTTTATTATTATGAATTTATTATGGTTATGATTATCAACATTCTTATTAAAAATATTAACATTTGTATTTTATTATATTATTATTATTGTATTATTATTAGAATTCTTATAACAATAATTTATTATAATTGTACTGTTATTATTAGTAGAAGTTGTAGTAGTGTTTTTTAAATTAATTTAATATTATCAATTTATTATGGTTATGATTATGATTAGCATTATTATAGTAATGATACTTATGTTCTACCTTTTGATGCTTTATATTATTATTTAATATAATTATTCTTTTATTATCATCATTTTAAAAATATGTGTGTGTGGTGTCTTTCGGCCTTTAAAAGAAAAATGTAAACCCTGTTTTGAATAATGTTATAAAGACTTCTACATATCTTTAACTTAATGATGCAAAAGGAAGTATCCTTTGCGTCTTCTACAGAAATGTGTAGTTTTTATAGTTTTCATTTTAAATCCATTCGAAGAAGATGGAGTGGAAAAGCGTTCAACCATGGGCACGTTGCGACTGTTCTGGCCTCCTTATGATGTTTGAATTTTTATAACCAAATGTCAAGTTACACAATGATATCATAAATGAATGAGAAATACAATGACACAGAAGATGGAAGCTGTAGCTTTCATTAGCAGAAAGAATGATGTCTCTATCTTTCCTAGTTTAGATTCTAGACTCATTTAAACAGGATCATGTAAAAACACATTCCTCTGAGATGTGTGTTCAAAGGGTTCCTCCAGCTGATCTCCTCTCTATGAGTTTGATACCTCTCCTCTTTTTATTTACTGTCCTCCCCCCCCGTCTTCTCTGACAGGCAGCGGCAGACAGCCTGGAATAAAGAGTGAAGGAATCAGACTGGGATTAAAATGTAATATCACACTATTAAAGAGATTAGTGGTTAAGATTTCATCGTCTGAGCTACCCACCAATCTGATGAAGTGGCATTCACGATATTGATTTATTCCCCGGCCTCTTTTTATCGCTCCACATTCACACGGACAGCGGCAGACCTGATATGGTGGCCTTTTTATGAAGCACCTTGTCACCGGGGCCTTTCGCGCTAAGTAACCTGCCAGGAATGATTGTTTGGGAAGGTGAAGTTTATTCATCAAATCTGTAGTTTTGAAAGAGCAGCAACAAGAGGGCGGGTAAGGACATGAGTGATTTCCTTTCCACGGGCGGATAAAAGCAAAAAAGTCCTGGTATTGAACCGGCTAATAAAAGCTTCAAATGGAACAGCGTCGCCACAAAAAGAGCCTTAATTATTTCCAGTTATGACAAACCATCATTTCACTTCAATTATGTTGCACATCAGTCAAGGCTAACAAGGTAGCAGGATGTGATTGAGGTTCCCTATTAGTCTCTCTGTCAACACCTTCACAAAGAGTTATGAGCACCAGCAGCCGGGGATCAAACCAGAGCGTTTGGAGCACTTCAAATCTTAAATACATCTCGATTCAAACATTTCTGAGCAGCTTTTACACAAAAATACTGACTGAGTCAAACACATTAACCTGTTTTTAATGTACCTGTAGGAGGAAAAACCAAAGGGTACCGTGTAACAGATGCTATCAGGTACTTTAAAAGAACAACAGGTACTAAAATGTTCTTACGCCATAGTGCTGCTTAGAGGTAACCTTTAAAGATGACCCTGAAACGTTAGCCAAAAGGTTCCCAAAAATACTTAAATGGTCCCTTAAAAATGACACTAAAAGGCACCTTAAGGCCAGTCCTTAATGGGTACCTCAAAGCAGATGTTAAAGGCCAAGGTAACTTCTTAACTACTCCTAAAGGGTACCCACATGAGCTTGTTGAAACAGGATCTTAACTTAGATCAGACAATCAAGGGTACCCTCTAAAAAAGATGCTGTTTGTGTACCTTCAAACAAGCACACATGGGTACCTTAATGCAGGTACAAAACAGGTCCACAAGGGCAACTAGAAACTGATCCTAAATGATGCCTTAAGCAAGAGCCTTCTGTATCCATTCAAACAAGCATTAAGGGGGTACCTAAAGGCAGGCACAAACTGAGTTAATTCAAACAGGATCTTAAGGGTTACTTAGAGCAGAGAATTAAGGGTACCCCCCTAAAAAGATGCTGTTTGTGTACCTTCAAACAAGCACAAGCAGGTACCTTAATGCAGGTACAAACATGGTTCCTTGAAACCTGGGCTCAAGGTGATCTCAAATTGAAGCTAAATGATGCCTTAACCAGAAGCTGCTTGTGTCTATTCAATGATGTATTCAAAGGTACCTTAAGACAGTTGCAAAATGGGTTCCTCGAAACAGGTTCTCAAGGTGAAATAGAAACTGTTGCTCAATGATGCCTAAACCAGAAGCATCAAAGGGTTTCTTGAAACCGGTCTTCAATCCTTATAAGAGGGTACCTTAAACCAGATACTATTTGTGTACCTTCAAACAAGCAAGAGAGGGTTCCTGAAGACTGGCACAAAATTGGTTCCTTGAAACAGGCCTTGAAGGTTGCCTTCAAGTACCAAAAAGAGGGTACCCGAAACCGGATGCTATTTGTGTACCTTCAAACAAGCATTGGATGGTTCCTCGAAACAGGTGCTCTAGTTGAACTTGAAACTGATCCTTAACAAGAAGTACCGAAGGGTTCATTCAGGCAGGTGCAAAAGGGGTTCCTCGAAACAGGCCTTGTAGGTTAACTGGAAATTTGAAAAAGAGGGTACTGGAAACCTGATGCTATTTGTGTACCTCAAAACAAACAATTCCTTAAGGCAGGCACAAAAAGGGTTCCTTGAAACCTGGGCTCAAGGTGATCTCAAATTGAAGCTAAATGATGCCTTAACCAGAAGCTGTTTGTGTCTATTCAATGATGTATTCAAAGGTACCTTAAGACAGTTGCAAAATGGGTTCCTCGAAACAGGTTCTCAAGGTGAAATAGAAACTGTTGCTCAATGATGCCTAAACCAGAAGCAATAAAGGGTTCCTTGAAACAGGTCTTAAAGGTTGACTTCAATCCTTATAAGAGGTACCTTAAACCAGATGCTATTTGTGTACCTTCAAACGAGCAAGAGGGGTCCTCATGCAGGTGCATCATGTGTTCCTCGAAACAGATTCAAGGTGAAAAAGAAACTGATGCTAAATGACGCCTAAACCATAAGCATGGAAGGGTTCAATAAGGCAGGTGCAAGATGGGTTCCTCGAAATAGGCCTTGTAGGTTAACTGGAAATTAAAAAAAAAGAGGGTACCCAAAACCTGATGCTATTTGTGTACCTTAAAATAAGCAAGAGAGGATTCCTAAAGACAGGCACAAATGGGTTCCTTAAAACAGTCTTTAAAGGTTGACTTCAAATCCTAAAAAGATGGTACATTAAACCATACAGTCAAACAAGGAAGACAGGGTTCCTCAAGACAGGCAGGTGCAAAATAGGTTACCTGAAACAGGCCTTGTAGGTTAACTGGAAATGAGAAAAAGAGGGTAACCAAAACCTGATGCTATTTGTGTACCTTAAAACAAACGAGGGGGTTCCTCAAGACAGGCACAAAAAGGGTTCCTCAAAACAGGCTTTAAAAGTTGACTTCAAATCCTAAATAGAAGGTACATTAAACCATACAGTCAATCAAGCAAGACAGGGTTCCTCAAGACAGGCAGGTGCAAAATCGGTTCCCTGAAACAGGCCTTCAAGGATGGCTTCAAGTCCTAAAAAGAAGGTTACTTAAACTAGACAGTATTTGTGTACCTTCAGACAAGCATTGGAGGGTTCCCCAAGACAGATGCAGAATGGGTTCCTCAAAACAGGCCTTAAATGTTAACTTGTGCTTGATGGCAGCCCAAACCAGATGAATTGTTAGTGAACAGGTGCAGAAGGAGGCAGTGATGGAGCTCAGGTGATGGAGCAGGTACCCCATGGACAGGATGCAACCCTTGTCACATTGTTCCCCCCTCTCTCTGTAGCTGTTCTGTCAAAATCCCTAAATCAAAACAGGCTCCAAAGGTTCCTGTTATTATCTGTAATCACACACTGAGGAGCAGCCACACTGCCACCCAGAGGAGCGGAGGCCTTCAGAAGGAAAACAAAAGTAATTGTGTTGGAAACAGACGATAAGATCTCATTCATACGTTGAATATTCCTTATCAAGCCGCCCTCCTCCTCTCGCCCTCCATCCTCCCTCTGCTCTGCCTCCAACAACCTTCGTCCTCCTTACGTCTTCACTTTGCACGATCTTATCATCCGGCCACCCGGTAATGGCCTCGCTCTCGGCTCCGCCGTATACCGCCCTCGTATCCGTCGCCCCAATCACAACCTTAATGCATCTCAATTTAACCACAGTTGTAACACACACACCCACACACACACACTCTGTCCGTCTGACACACACACACACACACACATCCAGAGTTTATTGTGTTGGGAGCAGTGACGGGTCGTGAAGGGCGGCATCAGTAATGCGTGGCGCGTGCCTCCATAACGCCGGCCTCATTTGCATGTGTGAGGAGGTCTGGGCTAATGGAGCTGATCTGTTTCGCTGTTATTAAATGGGGGGAGAGAAGGGGGGAGGCTGGGAGGTGAGGGACATGGGTGGAGAGGGGGTTATTATTAAAGAGGAGGAGGGGGAGGCAAAAAGAGGGGAGGTCCTCTCTCCCCTCCCAGAGGCATGATGGATGATTCAGGAGGCTCTCCTTCACTGAGTTTAGGTGCTTATGCAATTTAGCTTCGGTCACACAGCAACACACACACACACACACACACACATATACAATATGCATGCATATGTGTGTGTGCAGTGTGAGTGTGTGTGTGTGTGTTTTCGTGCTGCATACTCTTTGAATATCACGAGGTAAATGAGGCCTAACACACTTCTTCCACTTCTCCCTTTTGTTCACCCTTTACCACTCAGGTCGTTTCTCTCGCTGCATTTAAATGTCCTCAATATGTCACACATGCATGCATGAACGCATGCGTCCCCGCTAACGCTCGCCGCTGCACACACGCACGCACGCACGCTACTCACACACACACACACACACAGTAAAGGGAGCCTGTTGGGGCCACTTGTTCCGGACCCTTTTTATAGCACACACATCCAGCGTTTTACGGCCGTGTGTTACAGAGCAATGGCCGTTTTACAGCGGGAGCGGTATCAGGCTGTAGATTGAATTGCTGAGAGATTAGCCTGGAATATAATGTTTTATTATTGCATTGGTTTTTTATAGTTTATAGAGTGATATACACAATGTGGAGGTTTTATTACCGGTGCTGTATTAGCATGTGTTCACAGAGGGGGAGGGGTAGTGTGCCCAAGCTTGTGTTTGGTTGGTTGCGTGTTAGCTGCTGTGCTACCTCAGCTGTTCCTCTCTTTAAAGTTTAATCCTGGGCTCTCGTTCTTGATGCACTTTGTGCTCAAAGTGACTTATGCATGCTAAACTTCTCACTCAGCATCGACAACAACACAGTCACACCCTCACTAGTAGTCCGTAACCTCAGCATCATCCTTGAACCCACTCTCTCCTTCAAATCTCACATCAGAAACGTCACCAAAACATCCTTCTTCCACCTCAGATCCTCTCTCTCCTCCTCTGCTGCCGAAACCCACATCCACGACTTCAAAAAAAGGCTCCCTAAAAAGATGAAGATTAAACAAAGATGAAATAGGGTAAAATAAGATTTAAAAAATTAAGAAGGTAGAAGAGAAACCAAAACACAAACAAACAAGAGAAGAAAAGAAAAGTACAAATAACACCATATGATTAAAAAATGACTAAAAGCTACATATAGACATGATATGACCGTCTTTGAGAAAGTGTCCATGGACATAAAATACATGGAGCAAGACAATCAGGAAGCAGCAATAAGGACATGTTAAAGAAGACATGCAGACACAACAGGACAACATTTAACAGTGCTGTACATATTTGCATCAGGCAGGGACTATCAATCACTGAACTAGCTGCATGCAATTCAAATGAGGCAACGTATAGCATTCTTTAAGGCTTCCCTCCACTGACCTCCAAAAACTCCAACATGTCCAGAACTCAGCTGCCCGGTGACTCACCCACTACCGCTCCAGAGTGCATATCAAACCCATCATTCAGCACCTCCACTGGCTCCCCATACAGCACCTGAATCCACTTCAAAATCCTGCTCAAGCCCTCAATAACCTCGCCCCCTCAAACCTGACCCAACTCCTCAAACGCCACTCCCTATCTCGCCCCCTCATACCTGACCGACCTCCTCAAACGCCACTCCCCATCTCGCCCCCTCATACCTGACCGACCTCCTCAAACGCCACTCCCTATCTCGCCCCCTCATACCTGACCGACCTCCTCAAACACCACTCCCCATCTCGCCCCCTCACACCTGACCGTCCTCCTCAAACGCCACTCCCCATCTCGCCCCCTCATACCTGGCGACCTCGTCAAACGCCACTCCCCATCTCGCCCACTCACACCTGACCCAACTCCTCAAACGCCACTCCCCATCTCGCCCCCTCATACCTGACCGTCCTCCTCAAACGCCACTCCCCATCTTGCCCCCTCATACCTGACCGTCCTCCTCAAACGCCACTCCCCATCTCGCCCCCTCATACCTGACCGTCCTCCTCAAACGCCACTCCCCATCTCGCCCCTTCATACCTGACCGACCTCCTCAAACGCCACTCCCCATCTTGCCCACTCACACCTGACCGTCCTCCTCAAACGCCACTCCCCATCTCGCCCCTTCATACCTGACCAACCTCCTCAAACGCCACTCCCCATCTCGCCCCTTCATACCTGACCAACCTCCTCAAACGCCACTCCCCATCTTGCCCACTCACACCTGACCGTCCTCCTCAAACGCCACTCCCCATCTCGCCCCCCTCACACCTGACCGTCCTCCTCAAACGCCACTCCCCATCTCGCCCCTTCATACCTGACCGACCTCCTCAAACGCCACTCCCCATCTCGCCCCTTCATACCTGACCGACCTCCTCAAACGCCACTCCCCATCTCACCCCATCATACCTGACCGTCCTCCTCAAACGCCACTCCCCATCTCGCCCCCTCATACCTGACCGTCCTCCTCAAACGCCACTCCCCATCTCGCCCCCATCATACCTGACCGTCCTCCTCAACGCCACTCCCCATCTCGCCCCTTCATACCTGACCGTCCCTCCTCAACGCCACTCCCCATCTCGCCCCTTCATACCTGACCGACCTCCTCAAACGCCACTCCCCATCTTGCCCACTCACACCTGACCGTCCTCCTCAAACGCCACTCCCCATCTCGCCCACTCACACCTGACCGTCCTCCTCAAACGCCACTCCCCATCTCGCCCCCTCATACCTGACCGACCTCCTCGAACGCCACTCCCCATCTCGCCCCCTCACCCTGACCGTC
>NC_048286.1:33726789-33774289 GCF_009762535.1 Notolabrus celidotus | reverse complement strand
TCTGTAAACTGCTTTAAATGTTGGATTAACGGTCAGATTATCTGTCCTGTTAATCTGTGATCTGTTATTAAAAACATAATCTGAAATATAGACGTAAACATGAAACCAAATCTTCCTCTTATACTAATTTATAAAGGATTAAAAAAACAACATCAATTCCATAATAATCCAGAAATCGATATTCCAGAATTTAAACTCTACTACGCTGTAAAATATGTCATAAATTAAATATAATCTGGATTAAATCCCTTCTCAGATTATTTCTTTTTTTTTTTTAAATCTAGACTAAATCCGGCATTTAGTTAACTGTGAATGTGGATTAAATTAGATTTATTTGAAGCATCTGATTTTAAAACCCAGACAACTGGATTAGGATTATTTCAATAATCTGTGGTTTTTATTTGTCATATTTGTTGATACATAAATTAAGTTTATTTTCTGTAATCTCTGACCTTTTTATTCACCACATTACATTTTTTTAAAGAAAGTTTCACCAGATTAGATTTAATTTATTCTGGATTATATCTGGATTGCTTTGGAATACTTAATTCATCATCTAGTGAAGTGGATTAAATTGAACAAAATGAGGTAATCTGTTCCTCTAGACTGAATAAAACATAGTTCGGTTTTAATCTGATAACTTTGAGTAAATTGACGGGTGGTAATCGTAGGTTCTGGATTAAATTGTGGATTTTGGTCATAATCTGGATTAACGTGGACAGATTTAGGATACTAGTTCTTTAATCCTGATTAAATTGACACATTTAGGTTCATGATACATTAATTAGCAAGTAATTAAATATAAATTGTTATTCATGTTAATCTGGATTAAATTGAGAGTTTTTTTTTTATAGTCAACAAGTAGTTAATCTGGATTAAGAAACGTTCTGGGTCAAATTCTCTTGATCTGGAATCAGTTACAGATTTCAGTTCGTCATCTCTTGATCCGGTTTATGTGAGATTAGATTTGGCTCCTAATCTGTTAATCTGGATTAACCTGGACATGTGTATAGTTATAATCTGGTTAATCTGGTGTGTGTCTTGTTAATAATTTAATCTGGTTTTGTTTCAGGCTCCATGACAGCACAGATTACCCGTGGAGGCCGACCATCAGCCACTCAGACTTCCAGAAGCTTCTCCACAACCTGACCGCCATCAAGATCCGCGGCACCTACAGCGAGAGGAGTACGCTGCGCACGAACACAACGCACACACTTCCTGTCACTCTGTGAGGTCACTTCCTGTTATCCTCTGTGCTAACTGATACGTCTCCACAGGTGCTGGTTACCTCGACGATGTCTCCTTGGTTACGGCGAGGAGGGGTCCAGGTCCTCCGGCACGCTGGGTGGAGCGATGCACATGTCCTCAGGGTTACCAGGGTCAGCACTGTGAGCAGTGCACTGTGGGATACCGCCGCGCACGCCAAGAGCTCGGAGCCTTCAGCTCCTGTGAGCCCTGCAACTGTAACGGACACAGCGAGGCCTGCGACCCCGGCACAGGTAACACTGTTTACTGACTGCTTACTGACTGCTTACTGACTGTTTACTCACTGTTTACTCACTGTTTACTCACTGTTTACTGACTGCTTACTGACTGTTTACTGACTGTTTACTGACTGCTTACTGACTGCTTACTGAGTGTTTACTGAGTGTTTACTGACTGTTTACTGACTGCTTACTGACTGTTTACTGACTGTTTACTCACTGCTTACTGACTGCTTACTGACTGTTTACTGACTGCTTACTGACTGTTTACTGACTGTTTACTGACTGCTTACTGACTGCTTACTGACTGTTTACTGACTGTTTACTCACTGCTTACTGACTGCTTACTGACTGTTTACTGACTGCTTATTGACTGTTTACTGACTGTTTACTGACTGTTTACTCACTGTTTACTGACTGCTTACTGGCTTCTTACTGACTTTTTACTGACAGTTTTTACTGACTGCTTACTGACTGCTTACTCTCTGTTTACTGACTGGTTACTAGCTGCTTACTGGCTGGTTACTAGCTGCTTACTGGCTGGAAACTAACTGCTTACTGACTGCTTAGTGGCTGGTTACTAGCTGCTTACTAGCTGGTTATTAGCTTCTAAACGACTCCTTACTGACTGCTAACTGACCGCTTACTTGCTGCTTCCTAGCTGGTTACTAGCTGCATAGTGACTGCCTACTGGCTGGTTACTAGCTGGTTACTAGCTGGTTACTAGCTGCATAGTGACTGCCTACTGGCTGGTTACTAGCTGGTTACTAGCTGGGTACTAGCTGCATAGTGACTGCCTACTGGCTGGTTACTAGCTGGTTACTAGCTGGTTACTAGCTGCATAGTGACTGCCTACTGGCTGGTTACTAGCTGGTTACTAGCTGGGTACTAGCTGCATAGTGACTGCCTACTGGCTGGTTATTAGCTGGTTACTAGCTGGCTATAAGCTGCTAACCGTTTCCTGACTGACTGCTTACAGACTGGTTACTGAAAACCACAGCACGGCCTGCAGCCCTGAAAGTTTACTAACTGGTTTACTGACTGGTTGTCTCTTGATGTGAGTGCCAGCTGCCTGACGCTCTCTCTCTGTCATCAGGAGCGTGTGATTGCCGTGACAACACGGCGGGTCTGAGCTGCGAACGCTGTAAGGACGGTTACTACGGCGACGCCACCCGAGGATCCTCAGCTGACTGTCAGCCGTGCCCTTGTCCCGCCGGAGCGACCTGCGCCGTCGTCTTCAAAACCAAGGAGGTGGTGTGCACCAACTGTCCTGCAGGAACCACAGGTACACACACACACACACACACGTGCACACACACACACACACACACACACACACACACACACACACACACACACGCCTCCCTTCTGTCTGTAAAGCCTGACTCTGTCCCGTGGTTCTACCTGTGTGCAGGTAAGCGCTGTGAGCTCTGTGATGACGGGTTCTTCGGCGACCCCCTGGGTCAGAGCGGCCCGGTCCGAGTGTGCCGCGCCTGCAAGTGCAGCGACAACATCGACCCCAACGCCGTCGGGAACTGCAACCGCGAGACCGGCGAGTGTCTGAAGTGCATCTACAACACCGACGGCTTCTTCTGCGACCGCTGCAAGGAAGGTTTCTACGGCAACGCCCTCGGCAGCAACCCCGGCGACAAGTGCAAATGTAAGGACCCGGTTACAGCATCACTTCCTGTTTGTATCAGAGTCACATGACCTGTGACATCAGAGAGGGTAGCATCTGTGGTTACAGCATCACTTCCTGTTTGTATCAGAGTCACATGACCTGTGACATCAGAGAGGGTAGCATCTGTGGTTACAGCATCACTTCCTGTTTGTATCAGAGTCACATGACCTGTGACATCAGAGAGGGTAGCATCTGTGGTTACAGCATCACTTCCTGTTTGAATCAGAGTCACACTTCCTGTGACATCAGAGAGGATAGCATCCGTCCTATAGCTGTCTGACTGTACCTCTCTCCTCCTCTCCCTCCTCCTGCTCAGCCTGTTCCTGCTCTCCGTTGGGTACCGTGGACCGTCAGACGGCGTGCTCCCAGGTCACGGGTCAGTGTCCGTGTCTTCCTAACGTGGCCGAGCGTGACTGCAGCGCCTGCCAGCCCGGCTTCTTCAACCTGCAGAGCGGCAACGGCTGTGAACGGTGAGCGCGCCTCAGCTTTCCCCTCGTCACAGGGAGAACTTCCTGCTCCTGCCGCGTGTCCCTCTGAACGCTCACCTCTGTCCCTCTCACTCTCACAGGTGTAACTGTAATCCCATTGGCTCCACCAACGGTCAGTGTGACATCACCACAGGTCAGTGCGAGTGTCAGCCCGGCGTGACCGGCCTGCACTGCGAGCGCTGCGAGGTCAACTTCTTCGGCTTCAGCTCGTCTGGATGCAAACGTAAGAGCCAACACGGAAACACACACATTCATGATTTAAGCTCTGTCAGCTGTCTGACTGTTTCTTAGTGACTGACTGTTTCTCCTTGCTGTCTGTTTCTCCTTGTCTGTCTGTTTCTTCTTGTCTGACTGTTTCTTCTTGCTGACTGTTTCTTCTTGCTGACTGTTTCTTCGTGTCTGACTGTTTCCACTTGCTGACTGTTTCTCTGTGCTGACTGTTTCTCCTTGTCTGTCTGTTTCTCCTTGTCTGACTGTTTCTCCTTGTCTGACTGTTTCTTCTTGCTGACTGTTTCTCCTTGTCTGTCTGTTTCTCCTTGTCTGACTGTTTCTCCTTGTCTGACTGTTTCTTCTTGCTGACGTTGTCTCTGTTGATGTTCTCTGTGTCGACTGTTTATTCGTGTCTGGTGTTTTTTTACTTCTGGTTCTCCTTGCTGTCTGTTTCTCCTTGTCTACGTTTTCTCGTGCTGATGTTTCTTTTGCTGAGTTTCTCTGTCTGAATGTTCTTCGTGTCGGGATGTTTATATTGTCTGACTGTTTCTCTGTGTATGACTGTTCTTGTGTCTGATGTTTCCACTTGCGTCTGTTTCTCCTTGTCTGACGTTTTTTTGATGCACGTTTCTTCTTGTGACTGTGTCTCCTGTCTGAAGTTCTCCGTGCTGACTGTTTCTTCTTGCTGACTGTTTCTCTGTGTCTGAATGTTTCTCTGTGCTGACTGTTTCTTCGTGTCTGACTGTTTCTCCTTGCCTGACTTTTTCTCTGTGTCTGACTGTTTCTTTGTGTCTGACCGTTTCCACTTGCTGACTTTTTCTCTGTGTCTGACTTTCTCTCCGTGCTGACTGTTTCCACTTGCTGACTGTTTCTCTGTGTCTGACTGTTTCTCCGTGCTGACTGTTTCTCCTTGTCTGACTGTTTCCACTTGCTGACTGTTTCTTCTTGTCTGACTGTTTCTCCTTGTCTGACTGTTTCCACTTGCTGACTGTTTCCACTTGCTGACTGTTTCTCCTTGCTGACTGTTTCTCCGTGCTGACTGTTTCTCTGTGTCTGACTGTTTCTCCGTGCTGACTGTTTCTCCGTGCTGACTGTTTCTTCGTGTCTGACTGTTTCTCCTTGTCTGACTGTTTCCACTTGCTGACTGTTTCTTCGTGTCTGACTGTTTCTCTGTGTCTGACTGTTTCTCCTTGCTGACTGTTTCTCCTTGTCTGACTGTTTCTCCTTGTCTGACTGTTTCTCCTTGCTGACTGTTTCTCCTTGTCTGACTGTTTCTCCTTGTCTGACTGTTTCTCCTTGTCTGACTGTTTCCACTTGCTGACTGTTTCTCCTTGCTGCCTGTTTCTCCCTGCTGCAGCGTGTGACTGTGACCCTGAGGGCTCTCAGTCTGGTCAGTGTAAGGAGGACGGTCGCTGTGAGTGTCGCCCCGGGTTCGTTGGCGCTCGCTGTGACATGTGCGAGGAGAACTACTTCTACAACCGCTCGGCGCCCGGCTGCCAGCAGTGCCCGTCCTGCTACAGCCTGGTCAGAGACAAGGTGAGGACCCTGAACCAGCCTGAACACCTGGAGGACTGCTGCGGTGGGGGGCGGAGTCTTGTGAGATGTGTGCGTAGATAAGAGTGTGTGTGTTGGTGTGTGTGCGCAGGTGAACCAGCAGAGGCAGAAGCTGCACGACCTGCAGACCCTGATCGATAACCTGGGCTCGGGTCAGGACACGGTCAGCGACAAGGCCTTCGAGGACCGCATGAAGGAGGCAGAGAGAGCCATCATGGAGCTGCTGGAGGAGGCTCAGACCAGCAAAGGTAAGACCTGCACCTGAGGGTCCGCCCCCTCCCCCCCTCCCTCCTGGGTGTCCGTGTCAGGAACATTTCATGCTAACATGCTAACATGCTAAAAACAATCCCAGCACTGACTCCGCCTTCTGACCTTTGACCCTGCAGACGTGGACAGAGGCCTGCTGGACCGTCTCAACAACATCAACAACACTCTGACCACTCAGTGGAACCGCCTGCAGAACATCCGCAACACCGTGGACGACACCGGAACGCAGGCCGACCACGCTCGCAACCGCGTCCGGGACGCCGAGAACCTGATCAACCGAGCCCGGCAGGAGCTGGACAAGGCCAAGGACGCCATCGGCAAAGTGGTGAGTGATGATGCTGCTGCTGTCACGGTAACTTTGAGTGCAGTATTCATCCTGAGAGGTCGTTCAGGGAACTGATCCTGTCTCGTTTGTAGGACATCAAACCGCCGAGCGGCACCGGAGACCCAAACAACATGACGCTGCTCGCCGAGGAGGCTCGCACGCTGGCCGACAAGTAAGACTGAGTATTTTAAGTCCTCATGCTTCAACAAACTCCTCCTGAGGTGTTCATCTGATCCACTTCAAACTCACTCACAGTGTAGAGGTCCATTTCCACCAAGAGTCTACTACTTTCCCCTGAACTAAAAGGTTCCTGGTCCCCCATTGTTGTCTGCGTTTCAATCGTGGGCTGAAGTCCCGGGTAGATTGTGTAAATCAGGCCAGTGAGGTATGGAGGGAAAAAAGTAAATGCTTCTTTCTTTCTCTCCTTCCTTTTTCCTTCTTTCTTTCTTTCTTTCTTTCATTCCTTCTTTCTTTCATTCCTTTTTCCTTTCTTTCTTCCTTTTTCCTTTCTTTCTTTCCTTCTTTCCTGCTTTCTTTCTTTCTTTCTTTCTTTCTTTCTTTCCTTCTTCCTGCTTCCTTTCTTTCTGTCCTTTTTCTTTCTTTCCTTCTTTCTTTCATTCCTTTTTTCTTTCTTTCTTTCCTTCTTTCCTTCTTTCTTTCATTCCTTTTTCCTTTCTTTCTTTCCTTCTTTCCTGCTTTCTTTCTTTCTTTCTTTCTTTCTTTCTTTCCTTCTTTCCTGCTTTCTTTCTTTCTTTCCTTCTTTCTTTCTTTCTTTCTTTCTTTCATTCCTTCTTTCTTTCCTTCTTTCTTCCTTTTTCCTTTCTTTCTTCCTTTTTCCTTTCTTTCTTTCATTCCTTTCTTTCCTTCTTTCTTTCTTTCTTTCTTTCTTTCTTTCATTCATTCCTTCTTTCTTTCATTCCTTTTTCCTTTCTTTCTTCCTTTTTCCTTTCTTTCTTTCATTCCTTCTTTCCTTCTTTCTTTCTTTCATTCCTTTTTCCTTTCTTTCTTTCTTTCATTCCTTCTTTCTTTCTTTCCTTCTTTCTTTCTTTCATTCCTTCTTTCTTTCATTCCTTCTTTCTTTCTTTCTCTCATTCAATCCGTTTTCCTTTCTTTCTTTCCTTCCGGTCAAAAGGATGGAAACTTGTTAAAATCATGTACAGAGGTCAAAGGGCGTGGTTATGGCGTCTCACCAAATGTGATGCCTCCCAGTGAATCATTTAGCTGCTGTAACTCCAAGAGCCACCAGGTCGGAATTCTGACATCATCGAAACTCTGACATCATTGGAATTCTGACATCATCAACCTCTGACATCATCAAAGACAGAATTCTGGAATTCTGTCTTTGATGATGTCAGAGTTCTGTCTTTGATGATGTCAGAATTCTGTCTTTGATGATGTCAGAGTTCTGTCTTTGATGATGTCAGAGCTCTGTCTTTGATGATGTCAGAGTTCTGTCTTTGATGATGTCAGAATTCTGTCTTTGATGATGTCAGAGTTCTGTCTTTGATGATGTCAGAGTTCTGTCTTTGATGATGTCAGAATTCTGAGAACAAATGGAACATTCCATTTGTTCAGTCTGTATGGAGAGCAACAGCAGGAGGAACACACTCCAGCACAACAAATGAATGTCTGTGGAGTGTTTCCTCGTCCCAGACTTCACCCTCATGTTTCCGTGTTCCCTCAGGCACAAGATGGACGCCGACCAGATCGAGAAGATCTCCAAAGACGCCAACGACACCTCGACCAAAGCGTACAACCTGCTGCTGAAGACTCTGGACGGAGAGGGCAAGACGAGTCAGGAGATCGACGAGCTCAACAAGAAGTACGTCTGGTCGATGCTCCGTGTGACCTCTGAGACCTCTGAGACCTCTGAGACCTCTGAGACCTCTGAGACCTCTGAGACCTCTGAGACCTCTGAGACTTCTGAGACCTCTGAGACTTCTGAGACCTCTGAGACCTCTGAGACTTCTGAGACCTCTGAGACTTCTGAGACCTCTGAGACCTCTGAGACTTCTGAGACCTCTGAGACCTCTGAGACTTCTGAGACCTCTGAGACCTCTGAGACTTCTGAGACTTCTGAGACCTCTGGAGCGGACTCTCTAACGCCTGGTGTTTGTGTTGCGTTCAGGTACAACGAGGCGAAGGAGCTGGCAAAGAATCTGGAGAAACAGGCCACCAAGGTTCAGGCGGAGGCGGACGAGGCCGGAGACAAAGCTCTGAAGATCTTCGCCAACCTGACGAGCATCCCGGCGCTCGACACCAAGGCCCTGGAGGTCTCTGCCGATACATGCTCTCTGTTCTTTTAACGTTCGTATCCTGTCCTCAGACCACTGAACGAGACTTTGTGTTTTCAGGACGAAGCCAAGAAGATCAAGAAGGAGGCGTCGGACCTCGACAAGCTGATCGACAAGACGGAGAAGGAGTACAACGACCTGAGAGACGACCTGAAGGACAAAGAGCAGGAAGTGCGCAAGCTGCTGGAGAAGGGCAAGAGTGAGCAGCAGGTAGGTCCACCGCCTGAACCGCCTGAACCGCCTGACTCAGGTCCCGGTTCAACACCATGAGGTTTATATGATCACAGCGTCCCTGTTGTTGACGTCTGGCTTCTTGTCCTTCAGACCGCTGATCAGCTGCTCGCTCGCGCTGACGCTGCCAAAGCTCTGGCTGAGGAGGCGGCGAAGAAGGGCCAGACCACCTTTAGAGAGGCTGAGAGCATCCTGGAAGACCTCCGAGGTACCCGTCATGGACCATGAGAAGGATTACATTGACTAAATAACAGCTTCTCTCCTCGCTCTGACTCCTCGCTGTCTCACCCGGGTGTTTTCCGTCTCTTTCCTCCCCCGCAGACTTCGACAGGCGCGTCAACGACAACAAGACCGCCGCAGAGGACGCTCTGAAGAAGATCCCCGGCATCAACGCCACCATCATCGCCGCCAACGAGAAGACCAAGCAGGCGGAGGCGGCGCTCGGAAACGCAGCCAACGATGCCCGAGAGGCCAAGACCAAGGCGGAGGAGGCGGAGAGGATCGCCAGCAACGTGCAGAAGGTACGGCGTGACGGAGCCTGGCGAGCTTTAACACGTTAGAATCCGTCACATCTCGGTGTTCGCTCAAACTTTACTGAAGTTTGTCGTCCGTCCGTGATGTTTGGTTATTCTGCACGAGGTAAAGAAACGCTCCCTGAGGGGGCGTCTGCCGTTCATGGTCCTGGTTCTAACTAAACCGTCTCTCCTCTCAGGGCTCGGCTAAGACCAAGGAGGACGCAGAGAAGGCCCTGCAGGACACCAACAAGCTGGACGGGGAGGTGGACGACATGATGAAGCAGCTGAGCGACGCCGAGCAGGACCTCGCCAAGAAGAAGGCCGAGGCCGACCAGGACATGATGATGGCGGGGATGGTAAGATCCTGTCCCACTGGAACCTGGACTACTTCAGACTGGTTTTAGGTTTAAAGGGCTTCAAAGTCAACTCTGTGTTCTCTCTCTCTCTCAGGCGTCAGACAACGCTAAGGAGGCGGAGGACAACGCCCGCAAGGCCAAGAGCGCCGTCAAGACGGTTCTGAGCACCATCACCGGCCTGCTGGACCAGCTGGGTAAGACCAGATGCCAAAGTTAATGTGTTAGACCTCCTGAGGTGTTTATCTGATCCAGTTCAAACTTAATCACAGTGAAGAGGAAACCTTAGGGATGGAAACTTGTTAAAATCATGTACAGAGGTCAAAGGGCGTGGTTATGGTGACTCTCCAAATGTGATGTGAAACATTTAGCTGCTGTAACTCGGAGCTACCAGGTCCAGACTGACTCAGACTCAACATGTTTGTCTCTCGTTCCCTTCTGGACACGTCAACATCGCATTTAAGTCACAGCGCCACCTAGTAGTCTGAGTAGTATCCTTCAATCAGGTGTCAGCAGGAGAAACAGTCTGTATGGAGAGCAACAGCAGGTGTTCTAGAACTCTGACATCATCAAAGACAGAATTCCAGAATTCTGTCTTTGATGATGTCAGAATTCTGTCTTTGATGATGTCAGAGTTCTGTCTTTGATGATGTCAGAGTTCTGTCTTTGATGATGTCAGAATTCTGTCTTTGATGATGTCAGAGTTCTGTCTTTGATGATGTCAGAATTCTGTCTTTGATGATGTCAGAGTTCTGTCTTTGATGATGTCAGAATTCTGTCTTTGATGATGTCAGAATTCTGTCTTTGATGATGTCAGAATTCGGAGAACAAATGGAACATTCCTTGAAGAAGGTCAGAGCTAAAGAACATCAGTGTCTCTGATCCTCTTTCATAGACCTCCATTCAGAGTGAATGAGTCTTCTTCCTCTGGTGTGTCTTGTTATCATGCTGACCCCTCAGGAGGTCTCCAGTCTAAAAGAGAAGCAGGGTTAACGTCCTCCCCTGTCTCCCCTCCAGGAAACATAGATAAGGTGGACCTGAGCAAGCTGAACCAGATCGAGGAGTCCCTGAAGAGCGCCAAAGGAAAGATGGTGAACAGCGAGCTGGACAGGAAGCTGATGGAGCTGAACGACGTGGCGCGGACCCAGGAGGACATGATCAACGACTACGACCGGCAGATCCGCGAGATCCGCGGCGACATCGACAACCTCATCGACATCAAGAACACGTTACCCGACGGCTGCTTCAACACGCCGTCCCTGGAGAGGCCTTAACCCCGCCCCCCTCCTCCTCCTCCTCCTCCTCCTCCTCCATCCAGCTCCACCACTCCCCCCTTCTTCACTTCTAACACTCTGGCCAACATGCCGACCTTTACCAAAACAGTTTTTTAACTTTCTCGTTTCTGATTCTTGTCTTTGTTTTTCTTTTAAAGAGAGAAGCCGATATTTCGAGTTGACAGAAAGAAAACAGAAGCAGCTGTTTTTGTTTCGTCTCTAGGTTTTCGTTGTTTTGTTCGAGACGCAGTAACGTGGTTTCGGTAGCATGAACTAAACGGCGCAGAGAAGCCGCGCAGAGAGGTGGAGGAACCTCAGAGAAAACCAGAACCACAAACCCGACGTGACTGCACCGTCTGCTCCGACTGAGAAGTTTCACTGACGCAGAAAACCACAGACGCTCCTCACGCCGCGAGGACGCTCTGTGTCTGACCAGCCATTACCCATCATGCCCTGGGACACACCAGCTACTTCAGAGTTTCACAGTTTGAGCTGAATGCACGGCTTCACGCTGCTCCTCGTTTCAGACACAGTGAAGGAATCTTTTCTCCCAAAGCTTCAGCCCGCAGAGAACGCCTCCTCACCTCACCTCTTCAGCAGTATTCCCCCTCAGTCAGGCCACGCCCACTCTGCTGGCGTGTACGAAACCTCTGAAGTCCAGAAAAAAAGAGCCTTTGGATCTTGTGTGCACCAGATACCAGTATCCTGTTTCTACAAGGTCTGGATCTAGGCCTAGGGTTAGAAAATATTTTCTATTCATGCACAAGAAGATACGATCTTGCACGCGCCAGATATCATCTTGGGTACACAAGATATTTACAACTCGTTAGCAAGATTAATATTGCATGTGCAAAGATACGATATATTGACCTTGAGCTAAGATATTTTCTTGTTTGCGCAAGATCTCAGAAGTGCTTTTAATCTTGTTAGAACAAGATGCTATCTTTTATGATCTTGTCCACACTCAATGTCATCTTGGGCTCACTGGATGTGGAAACAAAAAGACAGTATCTTGCACCTGTCAGGCATCATCTTGTGTACACAAACTGTAACACGTTTGCAAGATTAACATTTTGTGTGCAGAAGTTGATATCTTGATTTTTAAAGGGTTTGATCTTGAGTTAGGTTGAGAACATATTTTTTTGTTTGTGCAAAGATATGAATGTGTATCTTGGGAGAACAGGGTGTTAACTTTTACACCAAAGATGCTATAATTTGTGCATGATACTATCTTGCACATATCAAATGTCATCTTGGGTGCACAAGATATCTTGACTCAAATATCCCATGTTGAGTTGGCACAAGTTAATAAAACATCTTGAAGATATTGTCTTGTTTGTGCAAGATCTTAAATTGTGCTCATGAGATATGGATCTTGTTGGAGCAAGATTTTAACTGAATAAGCTACAAGTTATAACCTCGTACTCTCAAGATGCAATCACAAAGAGTCTTGTGGAAGTATCTTGCTCTCTTGTTTCCCTGAGGTATGGATCCTGGGTCTTAAAGTTTTGTGCAAGCAAGATAAATGTACAAGATTTGAATCTTGTGTGCGCAAGATATAATCTGGCGTGAGAACTTTGTTGTCCCCAGAGTTGAAGATCTGTGTTTAAATTTAGAGTCAGAAGTTCTGATCTTGAGTAAAACTTGATGATCTTGTTGCACCCTCTTCCAACAAGATGGTCTTCTTCTGCGAACAAGATCCCGCGTGTCTCCGGACTCCAGGAGCTCTGTAGGCGCGTCTTTGATCCGGCCCGATGTTTTAACACTACGAACGTTGCTGCTTATCACCCGTCACACATTAACATTTCTTCCAGGCTAAATCCAACACTATGCAACTTTGTACATTTGCGTAGTGAGAATTTTATCTGATACACTGGTGCTAATAATTATTTCAAATGTTCTATTTTTGTGTGAATGTTTTTTATTATGACATAGAGTGAGGAATTTGTTATTTGTGTAAATATATGCTTAAATGATTCAGGACTGGCTGATTTGTCAGACGCTCCACCGTGCAAACAGCCGCGTTAAGTTCTATCACAATCAATCAACTGAAACCTCCAGGTTAAATATATATAAATAATATCTCTGATAACGTCTGTGGTATGTTATTATTATCATATGCTTGCTTGTATACACGGCTCAGTGTCTGCCTCATAGCGATGCCAATATTTCCTTTGTGTTTTATTGATTCTCTGTGGTTTTCACGACTTAATTCAACCTAACTGAATATGTTTTAGATGTTTGACCCCCTCCCCCCAGATCAGGTCCTGTTTTAAAGGGGACGTCTCGAGCCTCCACGCTCCTCTTCCTGAGGTCACCAGCTCCGCTCTGTGGAGGGAAGGAGCTGTGTCACACGTCGCTCTCTTAGTTTTAATTAGTGTTTTGTGCCTTAATATAAAGTGCCGTTTTAATCACAGGCCGACTTCTTCACGAAACGTTCCTCGTTTCTCACGCCTCCTCGTGTCGGGGTGTTTTTATAAATCGGGTCCTGAACAGAGAACATGTAGAAACCTGATCCGAGTCCAGCCGGTTCAGAGCCAAACACTCCAGAGTGTCTCGGTTTGGATTCCTGCAGATGATCAGACGTCAAACACCGAGAGTGAAAGTGGTCTGATCACCAGGAGAGATAACCTTGAGTGTTCACGCAGCGTCAGCCTCTCACTGACTCTGTTTCCTGTCCTTTATTTCACCGTTCTCTTCCTCCCTCCATCCAGACGGCCGCTCTGCAGGCCGTGCAGCACACACGCGCTCTCTCACATGATGTATAAACAGTATTTTAAGTTATAATGTACCAGTTATTTGTATTGTAACCCTGTCGTCTTAGATGCTGATGTGAGTGCTGCACAGCCTGCAGGAGCCCTCCGCACGCAGTGTGTTGTTATTCTGACGTCATGTTTGCAGCTCTGTGAGGACCTGAATGACCCTGTTTGTTCACATGTGCCTGTAAATCCAAACTTAACATTTGAATAATAAAAAATTACTACAGGACGCGCCGTGTGGAGAGTGCTGTCTGTCATGGTTCATGTTCTCTGCAGCAGAATCAGAAACACTTTATTTAGAGCTGGTAAATCTCTCAACATGATGAAGTCATTCACAACATTTTAATCTTCTGTCAACTTTTTAAAATAATTCTTCACCTTTTTTATGTTTTCAATATTTTTATCTCGTGTTTGTTGTCAGTTACATTCAAACTTCTTAATGAAGACTTTTTTTAAAGCTCAGTTTATTTTATTTTTTTTACAGAAAATTAATTTAAACAATTTAGGTTTATTTTTTTAAATCAATATATCCAGATGTTAAAAAAATATATATATATATATTTACATTACAGCATTTGACAAAATTATACACGTATATAATATGAAACAACATGCCTTTAATATTTATAAATCACATACAATTCTCAGACATATTTGCCAAATGACAGAAACAAAAAATGTAGAGATAAATAAATAAATTAGTTAAGGAAAAAAATAAAATAAGGATAATAATAATAATGATGGTTCTGTTCATAACTTTTATGGACAGAATTTCTAGGCGCAGCCAAGTGGCGGGGGGTTTCCGGTTCGGTGGCCTTGGGATTCCGTCTCTGCTCTTTGCAGATGATGTGGTCCTACTGGCTCCATCGAGCGGTGACCTCCAGCTCGCGGTGGGATGGTTTGCAGCTGAGTGTGAAGCAGCGGGGATGGGGATCAGCACCTCCAAGTCTGAGGCCATGGTGCTCAGTCGGAAAAGGGTGGCCTGCCCTCTCCGGGCCTTTGGGGAGTCTTTGCCCCAGGCGGAGGAGTTCAAGTATCTCGGGGTCTTGTTCACGAGTGAGGGGAAAAGGGAGCGGGAGATTGACAGACGGATCGGGGCGGCGTCTGCAGTGATGCGGGCGCTGTACCGGTCTGTCGTGGTGAAGAGAGAGCTGAGCCAGAAGGCGAAGCTCTCAATTTACCGGTCAATCTACGTTCCAACCCTCACCTGTGTTCACGAGCTGTGGGTAGTGACCGAAAGAACGAGATCGCGAATACAAGCGGCCGAAATGAGCTTTCTCCGCAGGGTGGCTGGGCTCAGCCTTAGAGAGAGGGTCAGGAGCTCAGACATCCGGGAGAGGCTCAAAGTAGAGCCGCTGCTCCTCCGGATCGAGAGGAGCCAGATGAGGTGGTTCGGGCATCTGGTTAGGATGCCTCCCGGGCGTCTCCCTGGGGAGGTGTTTCGGGCATGTCCGACTGGGAGGAGGCCACGGGGAAGGCCCAGGACACGCTGGCGAGACTATGTCTCTCAGCTGGCCTGGGAGCGCCTCGGTATCCTCCCAGAAGAGCTGGTGGAAGTGGCCGGGGAGAGGAGCGTCTGGGCTTCCCTGCTGAGACTGCTGCCCCCGCGACCCGGACCCGGATAAGCGGGAGAAGATGGATGGATGGATGAATAATAATGATAAGAATGTTAAAATAATTCAAATTAAATATAGATAAATACAAGGTAAAGCATTGCAAAAAATAGAAACATAATACAATAAAAATGAATAGACAAATATTTTTTAGAAAGAGGAGGAAAGGGGCACTGGTGGCCTAGTGGTCTAAGTGGCCCACATACAGCGGCTGTAGTCCTTGTCTCAGGGGTCGCCGGTTCGACCCCCGGCTGTGACCATTTGCTGCATGTCCTCCCCCGCTCTCTACTCCCCACATGTTCTGTCCCTCTTCAGCTGTCCTGTCAATACAGGCAAAAAAAGTACCTTAGTTTTTATATCTATATAATTTAATGCAAGTAGTTTGTTTTCATTCTCCACCTTTAGTCTTTATTCTTATTTTTAATCACTTCATTTCATTTTAAACTTTATAATGATCAAATTAATAACTTGTCATATTTCAAATAAATCATATTAAAAGTTCCCAAACTTCTCAGCCCCTAACCCCCAGAATCAGGAGACAGGTGACCCCCCGCTGTCCTTCAGTGTGTTTAAACATCACTCACTGCTCCACACTCAGACATAGATCAAACCTGAACATTACACAGACAGTAGAACAAAAAAAGAACAAAACAGTCAAACGACCGTCATGTTGTTTTATTCTAACAGACTAGAGGTAGAATTGAATTATTGTTAATGTTTGAGCTGTAACAGGGACTACTTAATGAGTAACAATAATATATAACTACTCATTTTACACGACACACTTGGGTATATATTTTACAGTAATGGATAAAATATGTAGTTTCAAATCATTTCAAATCTTAAAGGCCCTGTGAGGAGTTTTGAACTGGCTGAGAACCAGTCTGAAAATGATACTGATACCTCTTTATGACCTTCAGTAGCAAACAAGACCATCAGCAGCAACACTGACACCTTCTCTGTTGTCATTTTTAATGCCTGAAACCGCCCTGAGGGGGTAGGTGCCAGACCAGATGATGGACATCTCGCTTCAGAAACAGCCTTTATTTGACTGTTTTCATGGAAAATAATCACATTGCCAGATAAAGTTGACTGTTAAAAGACAACAGGACAAGGTTTTTGTTGAAAACACTACTTTTGCATGTATAGGACAAGAGATAAGAGGTATCACTTTGTCCACAAGGGGGTGCCAGAATCGATACAAAACAAAAGTTCCTCACAGCAGCTTTAACTTTATGAGACCCCTCGGTCACTGTCTGGCGACCCTCCAGGAGGTCCTGACCCTCACTTTGGGTACCACTGTTATAAGTTACATTTTATTTATTTATTATTTTAAAGGGCCGTGCATTTTAATGAACACTTCTGTAAATACGCCAGAGTTAGCCAAAAGGCTAGTTTACATCCGTAGTCCCTTGCCAGATGTTAAAAAGGCTCCCTCAAGAGATGAAGATTACACAAAGATAAAATAGAGTCAAATAAAATCAAAGTAAGAAGGTAGAGGAGAAACCAAAACACAAACAAACAAACAAACAAACAAACAAAAAGAGAAGAAAAGAAAAGTACAAATAGCACCATACGATTAAGAATGACTAAAAGCTACATGAGGACATGATATGACCGTCTTTGAGAAAGTGTTCATGCACATAAAATACATGGAGCAAGACAATCAGGAAGCAGCAATGAGGAAATGTTAAAAAAGACACATGCAGACACAACAGGACAACAGTTAACAGTGCTGTACATATTTACATCAGGCAGTGACTACCAATCATTAAACTAGCTGCATGCAATTCAAATGACATGTTGAAATGTCTCAGTCTTTTAGAGACAGTCTTCCACTCTGCTCTTCTAAAGTCAGCATTCATAAAGTCCCCGACCTTTCCTTTAGTCCTGAACTCAACACAAACAGAAGTGACTCTCTGTGGCTGCCAGCAGGGGGCGTCAGAGTCCTGTTAGTGTCTGCAGCCTGCAGCAGGAGAGAGGCAGAGTAACAGCTGTTAGTTTATTTATCATGTGTTTATAATTTATATGTTTTTACAGTCCATAGTTTGATATTCAACAACACAGGTTCTATTTAATAACATGAGAGTAACTATTTAACCTTTCATTTATTTTTATTTCACTCTGGGTAAAAGTGTCACCATGTTTTTTTGTTTTATAATAAAAGTTGTATAAAGAGTAATTATTAAAAAATTAAAAATAAATTAAATTATTATTTTTCACTTGAAAGACTGGTAAGTCGTCACATCACATCATACTGTAGGTGGAGAGATAAAGTGTCTGCTCGGGTTAATGTTTACATAAAATAATTCATATTCAGTTATTAGATTTTATTTTTTTTTACCAAAGTGTTTTTATTAAAGTTTATAACCACAGAAATACAACTTTAACATTCATATTTTTACACTTTCACAGCTGTGTGGCTGAATCTGTTTAACAAACTGACAAACAAAACAATAACAAGTAAACTAAAATTAAATAAAAATTATAAAAATATTTAAAAAATGGAAAGAACAAAGCTTCTCTAAATCACAGAAGAATGTTCACTTTGAAAGAAATAAAATGAAGGTCAGTTTGAAAATATTAAGTCAAAATGAAAGATTCTTCTTCATGTGTTTATGGACTGCAGTGTTGGATGTTTTTAACATTATCAGTAAAGTGTTTTTAAATGTGATTCAATATTCAATAATGATAATCGACCTGTCATTTTTTTAATTCTCAAAGTTCCTTTTGTCAAACTTCGATGCGCGCGCACCCCGCCCGGGCACGAGACCAGGACCCTGCGCGCCCCCGCGGACTCGTGCTCGTGCCCGCGGAGGGGACTCTGAACACAGAGAGACTCAGACCGACCACACCGGGACTCTGCTCACCTCAGCGGCTCACTCAGGACCCTCCAGACTCTCCTGGGAGGATCCTTCAGGGTCAGGACAGAGAGGGGGTCCCTGTTAGATCCGGACCCCGGTTTGAGAGGACTTTAAAACCCGCTAAGCGGACCCGGGAGAGCGGAACGATGCGGGAGAGCCAGCCGGTCTGCCGGACCTCCTCCACCGGCTAACGGCTAACGGGACCGGAACTCTGCCGGGACCTGGTCTAACTTTGCCCCTGAACACTTTCTCTCACTTTAAGAGTTCACGGGAACTTCTGGAGGATTTACTTGAACCAGGACTAGTTGTTAATCCGGTCTGGATATGGAGCCGGACTCAGCAGCAGGCGACGTGGACTCTCTACACGGCGGACTGAGCCTCCTGGACCCCCTGGTGGACCGGATCCTGGTGGACACGGTGTCGCAGCAGCAGGGATGGCTCCGAGTTTACGGTAAGGAAACAGTCAGAAAGGGGACCAGGGGGACCCCCCGAGACCGGGAGGGTCTCAAGAGACCGGGAGGGTCTCACGAGGCGGTCTGAGGAGTGTGAGGAGGGACCGGAACAGCCCCGGGACAAGACCGGTGATTGCTTTCACTTCACTCACATGCCAGGGGGGTCCTGCTGGGCTCGGTCCAGAGAGGTCAGGGGTCAGACCCACCGTCCCCCTGCTGGGGGATGTGTGTTTAATGCAGTGACTTCCACTACAGAGTCATGTCTGTGTTTAATGCAGTGACTTCCACTACAGAGTCATCTCTGTGTTTAATGCAGTGACTTCCACTACAGAGTCATGTCTGTGTTTAATGCAGTGACTTCCACTACAGAGTCATGTCTGTGTTTAATGCAGTGACTTCCACTACAGAGTCATGTCTGTGTTTAATGCAGTGACTTCCACTACAGAGTCATGTCTGTGTTTAATGCAGTGACTTCCACTACAGAGTCATGTCTGTTTTTAATGCAGTGACTTCCACTACAGAGTCATGTCTGTTTTTAATGCAGTGACTTCCACTACAGAGTCATGTCTGTTATTAATGCAGTGACTTCCACTACAGAGTCATGTCTGTTTTTAATGCAGTGACTTCCACTACAGAGTCATGTCTGTGTTTAATGCAGTGACTTCCACTACAGAGTCATGTCTGTTTTTAATGCAGTGACTTCCACTACAGAGTCATGTCTGTGTGTGCAACCACAGGAGTTGGCGTTCTGTGACACTGGTGAGAAGTTTGTGCAGGGGATGAATTTGCAGAGAAGAGGATGAAGGATGAAGCAGCAGGAATAACAAGAGAATAAATCTGTAAAGGTCAGAGGTCATGAGAAACTGGAGTCTGAATGGTTAAATTGAGGATGCAGAAGTTTTCATGTTGCCTCGTCATGAGTCGTAGATACTCCTGACCTCTAATGTTCCCCCTCAGGATCTTGGTTCCTTTATTCCTTGAAGTTAAAGTTCCTCTGAGCTCTTTAAACTCTTTTCCATGTCAGTGAGTCGGCCTGCTGACGAGCTGGTTGTGTTTGTTCCCCGTCTGCTGGTCTCAGGAGGAAGTGAACCACTGAGTAAACTGCTGCTGATGTGTTGCTCACAGTCAGTGAGTCACAGCTGCTGTCTGTAGTGATGTCAAGTGTCCACACCCAGACAGCATCACTGTGAACACACACACACACACACACACACACACACACACACACACACACACACACACACACACACACGACCCAGTAACCAGAGATAATCAAAATCAGGAGGAGTCCAGCAGCAGATCACTCAGGTTCAGAGAAGTCTCTGTGTTTCTGAAACTACATTTGTGGATGCAGTGACTTCCACTACAGAGTCATGTCTGTGTTTAATGCAGTGACTTCCACTACAGAGTCAAGTCTGTTTTTAATGCAGTGACTTCCACTACAGAGTCATGTCTGTGTTTAATGCGGTGACTTCCACTACAGAGTCATGTCTGTGTTTAATGCAGTGACTTCCACTACAGAGTCATGTCTGTTTTTAATGCAGTGACTTCCACTACAGAGTCATGTCTGTTTTTAATGCAGTGACTTCCACTACAGAGTCATGTCTGTTATTAATGCAGTGACTTCCACTACAGAGTCATGTCTGTTATTATGCAGTGACTTCCACTACAGAGTCATGTCTGTGTTTAATGCAGTGACTTCCACTACAGAGTCATGTCTGTTATTTATGCAGTGACTTCCACTACAGAGTCATGTCTGTTATTAATGCAGTGACTTCCACTACAGAGTCATGTCTGTTATTAATGCAGTGACTTCCACTACAGAGTCATTTCTGTTATTAATGCAGTGACTTCCACTACAGAGTCATGTCTGTTATTATGCAGTGACTTCCACTACAGAGTCATGTCTGTTTATAATGCTGTGACTTCCACTACAGAGTCATGTCTGTTATTATGCAGTGACTTCCACTACAGAGTCATGTCTGTTTTTAATGCAGTGACTTCCACTACAGAGTCATGTCTGTTTTTAATGCAGTGACTTCCACTACAGAGTCATGTCTGTTTTTAATGCAGTGACTTCCACTACAGAGTCATGTCTGTTATTAATGCAGTGACTTCCACTACAGAGTTGATCTAACCTCTTAAACCTCTCCCTCAGTCAGTATCTGGGTCACAGTCCTTCATGAAATATTAAAGGGACTCGTCCTCCACAGAATCGATTGCCAGCAGCTAATGTTGGCAACCGTTTTGAGAAAGTTGCAACCAGATCTTGAATAGTGGCAACCCCCTTTTCCTACCACTGCAAAGGGAACACTGATATAAGCTAACTATACATGAACCCTTTAGCTTTAGGGGGAGGAGTCTGGGTATTTGGTGGCCCCAGTAACGTGTGGGGTGAACCCTGGTGGCCACCGTACCCATGCTAAGTGTTGAACTCTGGTTAGATATCCTGATCAGTATGTATCTGGGTCACAACTCTTACAAACAATCGGAGGGGTTCGGGATGCGACAGTGACGGTTGCCAGGTCTTTGTTGGCAAACATTTTGAGAAACTGGCAACCTATTCTTGGCTTCGGTTTCTGTCATTGGCGACCACTTCAGCGTGTCAGAAACATCGACGCTCACACATCAGAGAGGCTGAAGTTAAAGAACAACGTCTCCTACTTCTGCTTTTAGTAATTTGAAAGATGGTTGCTGGTTGAATTCCCTCCTTTCACAGAGCCATCCGGGTGTTTGGACGGTGACATCAGCGGATCAAAGAGTCACATGAACTCATCAGATTTCAGCTCTGAGCTTTAATATTCTGCTTTGCTGTGGATTTTTGTATTTAGAATAAAAACACACACAGAAGGTGGCGGCGTGTTTGTTCCCACACACCCTGAAGGCAGCGCTGGTATCTGTGGGAGCAGCTCTGTGTCAGGATGTTTGCTCTCCCTCCCTCCCTCCCTCCCTCCCCCGGTGTTGGCAGAGTGTGATGTCAGCAGCCAGTTTGTGCCGGTGATCTCACCCAGCAGGACTCCGGCTTTGGCATCCAGACCCTCGCTGCCCTCACATACCTCAAAAACCGATCCAACAATGGATCCTGCTGCTTTCAAACCAGCTCAGTGAGAATGAATGAAGTTCAGAGCTGTGTGTGTGTGTGTGTGTGTGTGTGTGTGTGTGTGTGTGTGTGTGTGTGTGTGTGTGTGTGTGTGTGTGTGTGAACTGCAGGTAGCTCAGTCACACCTGGGCGTGTTTAGCCCGTACGATGTGGGATAGAACTGCAGATATCAGGTCTTCAGTTTGCTGAAATAACAACATCATGATGCAGATTAGTCCAAAGTCCAAAGTCCAGCTTTGTCAGGTCTGTCCTCAAGAGGAGAAGAAAACTACGTCTACAGTGTTTGTTTGTTGAATGGAGGTCTATGAAAGAGGATTAGAGACACTGATGTTTCTTTAGCTCTGACCTCCTTCATGGAATGTTCCATTTGTTCTCAGAATTCTGACATCATCAAAGACAGAATTCTGACATCATCAAAGACAGAATTCTGACATCATCAAAGACAGAATTCTGACATCATCAAAGACAGAATTCTGACATCATCAAAGACAGAATTCTGGAATTCTGTCTTTGATGATGTCAGAGTTCTAGAACACCTGCTGTTGCTCTCCATACTGACTGTTTCTCCTGCTGACACCTGATTGGTGGATACTCCTCAGACTACAGACAGAGACCAGAACCCTTCTCAGACTGTAAAACCCAGACCCTGAGATCCAGATCCAACATGTCTCTGAATCAGAATCTGTAATTACAGGTTAGTTGTATCTGAAAGTAAAAAGCTTTGTCAGGTCTGTCCTCAAGAGGAGAAGAAAACTACGTCTACAATGTTTGTTTGTTGGATGGAGGTGGGATCCATCATTTCTGATGCTGCGTTCAGGGAAGTCAGGAAATCTAAACGCTGATTGTCGTTTGGGACATAAAGTCACTTGTGCTGCCCGCTGCACGTCTTGCCTTTGACACTTAAACACAGTTTTGTTTAGAGGAAAGTTTAGTTTGTGTTCGGGACGAGAACATGTTGGGCATTCGTAGGATTTCTCACCGAGAATTGTTGGTGGGGCGCCGTTAGACTAGCGGTCTAAGCGTGCGCCCCATATACAGAGGCTATGGCCCTTGTCGCAGAGGCCTCTCTCTCCTGCTGTCCTGTCCATTAAAGGCAAAAATGCCAGAAAATATACTAAGATAATAATAATTGTTTGTAATGTGAGTGTTAGTCAAAGTCCCTGATTAATCAAGGAGCCTTACAAACCAAATATGGAGATGGTGGCCTTAGGGCGTCTTCAAGCTGTTTGCTAACCACATAAAGTAACAGAAGAAGAAGAAAGCTAACTGCATTAAATAGCAAAAGAAGAAGAAAACATGAGCGACAGTCACTGTGATTTTCTGAATCTCAAACTACCACACACGTATGTCCAGAGGCTTGAAATGCCCATCCCTAATATAAACTTCCTGTTCCTGTTTTCTTCTTCTCTCCATCCACTGAATTATCGTCTTTGTTTCTTTACCTTTTCTCTGCATCACCCAAACGTACACGGGACCAGGTGATTTTGCAGCTTTAATTAGAATCAGATGTTTCAGATGGATGCTCAGCTTAGCTTAGCACAAAGACTTGAATCAGATGGAAACTGCTAGCCTTCAAACAGACGGTCTGAATGAGTCCAGTATTGATCTGTTGCCTGTCTTACTTTAATCCACAGTCGAGCTAATGATCACTTCCAGCTGTAATAATCTGCAGAGCCGCTCGTCTGTGGATTAATCCCGCTCTGTGAGTGGAATCCAGAGAAAGGCCGTGGTTTATATAAGCCTATTAAAGCTGACTGCAGACAGACGCCCAAACACAGGACTGATCCTCTCTCTCCTCGCCCCCCCACACGGCTCAGCCCGCCCGGTCACATGAGAACATGTACGCTGGATAATTTCATCTTCTGACCGCCTTAATCCCAGACCGGGACGCGTCCTGTCTCTTTAAATACGAAGCACGAGCTCTGACAGGTGTGTGACGCCGCGTCACCTGACCAGGACGTGAAGCGCCTGACCCTCCTTTGTTTACATTCATTAAAGCGTGGTAATAAGAGCTAACACGGAGGAGTGTGTGTGTTCAGGCTCAGGTGCTGGTCTGGATTGGGGACTTGGTTTGAGGTTGTCCTCTACAGATTCAGATCCTTTTAAGTTTCTGAATTTCATCTTGATATAAGTGATGCTTTCTTACCATCGAAGGGTTAACGCTTGTGTGACTCGCAGGTGAGCAGGTTCAGGTGTGTGTGGTGGTCTCCGGGACAATGGAGGCCAGCAGGAGGAAGAGGAAATGGAAAGTTCCTCACAGGATGGGGGGGCGTTGGGACAGGATTTCCTCCTCTGAAACAAAACAAGGGGTCCAGCTTCTCTGGACCAAAATAAGAGACCGGCTATTTCAGGACAGGGAGTGGAAAAACACGCCGAGGAGGACGCTTCTGTACGATTCAGGAAACTGAAGAACTGAAGGACTGAAGACCAGAAGAAAACACGGCTGAATGAAGATTTAAGAGATTAATGGAGAGATAATAAAGTTAAAGATTTAAGATGATAAAGAGACAGTAGATTAAGGAGTCATTAAATTAATCGATTGGTTGTTAAATTCACCGATTAATTAATAATTTAATTGTTTAGTAAACAGATAAATTTTGACTTGATTGAATGATTTAACAATTAATAGTTTAATTGTTCATTGCATTAATTGTTTATTCAAACTATTTATGGTTAAATACTTGAATAAACTTGTTAAATAAATATATGTAACAAATTAATATTTTAATTAATCAATTCATTCTTTATTTTAACAATTCATTTTTTAATTTTTTTATTGTTAAAATAACTTAAAAAAATTATTAGATTTATGGATAAGTTGTTGAATTTTTCGGTTAATTGTTTAACAATTTTTTTTTAACTGATTAATATTTTAAGTAATCAATAATAAATTTAGCATTTTATTGTTTCATTTATCATTACATTCTTTATTTTAACAATTCATTTTTTTATTTTGCAGTTAAATTCAATTTATTGTTTAATTTTTGTATTGTTTAAATAACTTTAAAAAAATGTTAGATTTATGGATAAATTGTTGAAATTTTTATTTTAATTGTTGATTTTTTTTTTTAATTGTTTAATTGTTTTTTAACCGATTCATATTTTAAAAAATCAATTTAACTTTTAACTAAACAATTGATATTTTAATCAATTGACTAATAGTTCAATTAACAATTCATTGTTTAATTTATTATTACACTCTTTATTTTTAACAATTCATTTTTCAATTTTGCAGTTATATTAAATTTATTGTTCTATTTTTAAATTGTTTAATTAACTGATTAATCAATTCAATATTTAATGGTTGTTTTGGGGAAGTTTCCCTCTGTTGATCGCTTGAGAGACAGGAAGTGTCAGGAGTAAGGATTTGGGGGAGACACCTAGCAAAGGGTCGCTGTATCCTCAGCATATAGTGTGAGCGCGTTACAGCGCCCCCCCTAGGCCGGGACGCCCTCTCCTCCTGGTTTTGATGCCCTGATGAAGGTGATGTTTGAAGCGTTGGCTGACACCACGGTCGAGCTGTAGCGTCCCTCTCATGATCTTCACAGTGACCTCTGCTGAGTTTGAACTTCCTGTTTGATCTCTGGCGGTGTCGCCTGTCCTCGTGTCAGTGACGGCGTCCAGCAGAGACTTGTGGGAGTTTTACTCAGGATTCCTGAGTACTGTGTCCTGTGTCCCTCTCTCTCTCTCTCTCTCTCTCTGCTGATTTATGTCTCTCTCTCTCTTTACGGCGAGGGTTATTTTTAGCTGCAGGCTGCTCCTGGTTTCCGGCAGGATGGAGATGAGGAGCGGGACAGAGTGGCGTCTAATGGAAGAGTCGTTTATTTTCTTCTTCTACTTCCTGCCGGCGTGCTTCACCTCTGCTCGCTCTCCGTCTGAGTTTCCACCTGGATAACTTCCTCTCCTCCGTCCGGCCCCGGCTCCTCGCGTGTTGTTTCTTTTTTGTCCTGTGCAGGAATGTTTGTAACACCGCCTGTCAGGGCTTCATGCCAGGAAATAACTCAGATTCCAGATCTGAAGTCAGAGTCAGGGTGAGTCCACGTCCTGCAGAGAGACCTGAGCCGACCTTTCACCCACTTTCACCTGCAGACCATCAAATCTGAATCTGATGAATGTCTGCAGTCAGAGCTGACGGCTTCAGAAACAGGAAGACTAGAATCCTCTGCAGGTCCAGAGAGAGAAACCAGAGGACTCTGCTGTTCGTTCAGGTGTTCCTGGGGATTCCCAGGTGAAGCTGCAGGTGTGAGTCAGACCGTCAGCTGGTCTGTGAGCTGTGAATGAGTTTTTACACCTCTCTGGTCTCTGTGGAGTCAGAGAGTCCCGGTGTTTGAGCTCAAAGACGTCAAATACGACCCTCAACACGTGACGTCTCTGCTGTTCAGTCGTCTCTCTCACTGCGGCGCTTCACTCTGCCGGTCAGGTGAAACCAGGCATTAAAGACGCCCCTTTGCATTCTGGGAAACCTTGAGGGACTCTGAGTGCCTGCAGACTGAGGAGGACTTGGCGTGGTCCTGGACTCCTCGGCTTAGCCGGCCTGGGTCTAAGCGCTGACCTACATGCAGCTTCGTGCTGGACTCCAGCTGAGTCTTTATCCAATGAAGACCAACATGTGGGTCACCCGGGTCAACGTCTCTTTAATGGTCAAACAGGAAGAAGAACAGAAGAGAAAAAAGAAGAACAATTATTAAAAAGTCTGAAAAAAAATAATAAAATTCAAAATGAAAAAGAATACAAAAATTAAAAATAATAAAGAATTAAAAATTAAAAATAATAAAGAATTAAAAATTAAAAATAATAAAGAATTAAAAATTAAAAATAATAAAGAATTAAAAATTAAAAATAATAAAGAATTAGAAATTAAAAATAATAAAGAATTAAAAATTAAAAATAATTCATAAATTAAAAAGAAAAAAGAAAGAAAAATGAAAATCAAGAAGAAAAATGTTTAAGTAAAATAAAGCAGTAGGGAAAAAAAAAAAAAAAAATTAGAGTAAAAATAGAAAATGAAAATAATTAAAGAGGACAAATCAAAGCAGTAAATGATAATTAATATATATATATATATATATTTGAAATGAAATGAAAAATAAAAAAGTAATCCAACCATGCAGGATAAGGAAATATTAAAAAGGTAAAAATAAACTAAATATGAATATAATTTTTTTTTTAAAAAGCAGGAAAAACAGAATAAAATAAGAGTTATAAATGTATATATTTTCAACTTTTTAAATATATTTTGAGATATATATGGAACATGAATTAACCACGCAAATAAAAAAAGTAAAAAATTAAAACTTAAATCACAGAGAAAAGAGGAGAATACAAAGTAAGAAGCAGGACAAAATAAAGCAGAAAAAAAAGCAGGAAAAGAAAATAAATGTTTAAATGAAATTACAGATATCATAAAACGACAGATCAATAAAAAAAGGTAAATAATAAATGTTGATAAATGTGAGCTCTAAATGAAACTCTTTGATTTTCAGTGGTTTCTTTAGTTTCCTCTCGTGTTCTTCCTCAGTCGATCCCTCTGATTGGTTCTCTGTCTGTGAGCTGCTGTAAACGAGTCGTTAACCTGTTACAGATCAATAAAGTTTATCTAATCTTCACTCAGCGGGCGACAGCTTCACTTTCTGGGTCAGACACAGTCAGCGCTGACGTCCCTGATTTCTCTCAGAGGCAGTTTGGAGACTCACGAATGTCTCGTTATATATCTCTGACTTCCTGTCGCTGATCTGTTGTGGATTTAATTTGAAGCACTGACTCTCAGGATGCTGTGACCTTTGACCTCTGGCTGGTTTGGGTGTCATTTTTCTCTCTGTGGGACTCAGAGTCTCAGAGTCTGGGTGATTGACGGCTGAAAGCCTCACATGTAAAGTGACAAACCTACTCATTTACATGTGAATCTCACACACACACACACACACACACACACACACACACACACACACACCCTCAGTCGTGGCGTCCGTCTCCTCCTCGTGGGACGCCGCTCCCGCTTCCTGTCTGAACACAGAGGCCTCGTCCCTGCAGAGGAAGGGAGGGGGGGGGCGATCTTAAAGTTTGAGGTCTGAGAGCTCAGAGGTTTAACCTCCTGACCCCTCTGATCCACTGCTGGTCCATCAGGGAGGACCCCCCCCCCCCCCCCCCCCCCCCGCTGTGCAGCTGAGCTTCATTCAATCCCAGAGAACTTTATTGACACCGCAGAGGGCGTGCAAGAGTTCAGAGAGATACAAGAGGAGCACATGACTGAAATGATGCAACACAATCCTTGACTGTGTCCACAAAGATGGGGGTACACTTGGTTTTAACAATGCACGTGTGTGTGAGTGAGTGTGTGTGTGTGTGTGTGTGTGTGTGTGTGTGTGTGTGTGTGTGTGTGTGTGTGTGTGTGTGTGTGTGTGTGTGTGTGTGTGTGTGTGTGTGTGTATGGCGTGGAGAATGTGACAGTTTGAATCTGAGATAAATCCTGAAGTTCATGTTCTCATCCTGAAATCTGAGAGATGCTGAATTTTAAAAACAAAGCCTGTGAGTGTTTGGAGTGTCAGTCGTCATGGAAACCTGCAGACAGATTCAGGAAACGGAGTCAGCGTGGTTTCAGTTTCGGCGTGTTCACAGGGGAAACCACAGTCTGCTGCTTTTAGACTTCTGTGAAACCTGATTGGCCGAGTTTTAAGAAGCACAGTCTTGATCTGACGCTCACTTCCTCACAGGAAGTCAGTCACCAGCCCGTCGACAGAGACTCAAACTCTCCGCCGCCATGACCTGACGAGTCGTGGCGCTCTGACCTCGTGCTGTTGGAGGAGTATGTCTGTGCTGGAGCACAGCTGTCGGTGTACCAGCTGTTTCTGCGTCGTTGGACGCCTCCATCTGCTCGCTGCCTGCAGGAAGTTGGCGTGTGCTTGAACATGAGTGGAAGTAGAATCCCCCCTGAGGGCTGTCAGAGTCCAGTCCAAGGTCCCTGTGAGGTCTCCTACAGCTGGCACCATTACAGGAAGCCTTGGCAGAGATTGGACCCCCAGCCCGCTCCACAGCAACCTCTGGACAGATACAAGTGGAGGACTTCTGACTGCCTGGCACCAAGGGGAACAAAGATGGCCGCCCATGAGGGTAAAGGGCACCCCAGAGAGGGTCTTCACCCGCGGCAGCTCAGCCTTTCAAGGCTCCTCTCGGTCCCAGAGTCCCCTTCAGGCTGTGAAGAGCAGCCCAGGTCCAGGTCTCTGCACGGGATCTTCCCCTACTTCAGGTCCATTTCTGAGCCGGGTTCAGGTTTAGGCAAGGCCTCGGGGAGGACCAGGGGAGGAGACGCAGAGCGGAGAGCTCCATCCGTCAGCAGGTTCCTCTCCTCGGTCTCCAGGAGGATCGGCAGAGTCATCAGGGACGGGACGGAAACTGAAGCAGGAGAGTCCGGTAGGAGAGAAAACTTTACTCTGGGTCCAGGTTCAGAGAAGGGGGTGTTGATCCTCTAGATTTCTAAGTATCTGGTTGATGTGATGTGAGTCAAAGGAGGTGGAGGTGTTTGTGCATACCTCCAGTTTTTACTTTGAGCGTCCACACCTTGTTTTTAGGGAGGACACGAAGGCAGGTTATTGGTCTGATATTTAGACAACATGAGATCCTCTGAAGGGAGTCTGGGATCAGCCTTAAAGAGGGTCAGGAGAGCCAGTTGAGGTGGTTTGGGCATCTAAAAGAACGCCTCCCAGAGGTTTCAGAGGTTTTCTGGGCACGTCTAGCGAGGAGGACACCTTGAGGTATTCCCCAAGCTCACTGGAGTAGTTATAAATCCAACCTGGCCTTGGGACGTCCTGGAATCCCTCAGGGGGATCTGGAGAACCTTGCTGGGTGAAAGGTACGCTTTGGGCAACTTGCTTGACGACCCGGCCCGGGATCCTCGGGCGATAACGGGTCGATGGAGATTACTTCAGCTGTGTGGCATGATGGACGTGATGTGAGTCACTTAGAGGATGAAAACATTGACTTTGGTTTCACTTTGGAGTCAAACTCTGGTCTGGGGTTTTTGAGGACCAACCAGATCCTCTTTCACATCTGTTATAAATACTTGTAACACTTGAGGTTACCGCCTACCATGAACAGAGAAACTAGGGCGTGCTGAGGTGTCGAACACACCATGTGTACTCATGAGATGTTTCTCGACCGGTGGACCCAGGGTCTAAATTTAGTTCAGGGGTAGATAATCTCCCCCCTAAAAAGCCCCTGCTAGGGGGGTAGTGCTTTTCAAAGGTCCAGGGACTTTCAGGGGGCGGGGCCTGCAATGCTGAACGTGTCTGATTGGTAGATTAACGTCAGTGTTTTTATTCCTCCCTCCGTCCACAATAACATCACACACATCTGTGATTCTCTTGATTTCTCTTTCTTTCATTAGTTTTTATTTGTTCTATCTTTTTTGTATGTGTGTGTACTTTTCAAAAGAAGAAGCTGTGATTCTCCGGGTCAATTTTTTTGCCAATTTTTTTTTTCATTTAGTTTTTGCCAAAAAAATAATTTCAGTTTCAGAAATTTCAATTTCAAAATTATTTTTTTTCATTTTTTTACTTAAAATTAAAAATTTTCAAAAAAAAAAAATTCACCTTTTTTTTTTTTTCAAAAAATTTGTTTCTTAAAATTTTCATTTAAAAAAAAAAAAAAATTCAACATTTTTTTTTCAAAAAATTGTTTTCCAAAACATTTTCGGTCAATTTTTTTTTTCAAATTTTCTTTTGGCAAAAATTTTTTTTCAATTTTTTTTTGTCAATTTTTTTTGTCAAATTTCTCCTAAAACCATTCCCAGTCATTGTTTTTTCCATCTGTGATTCTCTTGATTTCTCTTTCTTTCATTAGTTTTTATTTGTTCTATCTTTTTTGTATGTGTGTGTACTTTTCAAAAGAAGAAGCTGTGATTCTCTTGATTTAGCAGCTTGTAACAGTAGTCTTCTCTCAGCCCACCGTGAATGCGTCTCTCCTCCCGGTGTTCCGCTTTTAAAAGTGACCCTGTAAACTGGAGACCTTCAGCTGAACGTGTCAGTGTTTGTGGAGTTTACACAGCTGTTGAAACACAGAGGGAGTTCCTGGGAATGCAAACTAGTTTAGTTTTTATTAAGATTTCAAAATATCCTCATCAGATATTTAATGATGGTCTAAAGACGTTTATGAGGGATGCATCCGGCTGAGAGTCTCCAGTTAACAGGGTCGCCGTTTAAACCAAAACACCGGGCGATCTCTGCGATCACGGCTTTTTGAGTTCAAAAGGATTTTAAAGCCGTGTTGAAACGTCTTTGCTACTCGCGCTTATCTCCTCTCACGTGTTGATTCAGTGAATCCATCTGTGATGAAATATAGCACCATCTAAAACAGACCAGCTGAGTCTCTTCATGCTAACAGGCTAACTGTTGTGTTGATTCATTCTTTGCTTTTTACATGTTTTTAACCGCAGGTGCAAAATTTTCACTTTTTTTTTATGTTTTACTGCTTTTGGAGCACAATTTCAAATTTGAGGAAAATTAATTTTTTCGACAGGCTCCAGGTCAACTTTTTTGTCAACTTTTTTTTGTCAACTTTTTTTTTGTCAACTTTTTTTTTGTCAAATTTTGTTTCCAAATATCTTTTTTTAATTTTTTTAATTCAAAATTTTATGTTTTCAAAAAATATTTTTCAAAAAAAAAAATCTAATTTTTTTTTTCAAGTTTTTTTTTTCAAGTTTTAAAAAAAAAAAATCAAAAAAAAATTCAATTTTTTTTTTCAAAATTTTCCAAAAAACATTCACAGTCATTGTTTTTTCCATCTGTGATTAATGGCGTTCGTCTCTGTTTTACTGCCCTCTACTGGTCTGGTGGTGTAGTGTCAAAGGATTTTAAAGCCGTGTTGAAACGTCTTTGCTACTCGCGCTTATCTCCTCTCACGTGTTGATTCAGTGAATCCATCTGTGATGAAATATAGCACCATCTAAAACAGACCAGCTGAGTCTCTTCATGCTAACAGGCTAACTGTTGTGCCTGTCCATCTGCTTCTATGGTGTCATCTGTGACGAATGGGAAAGAGAGAAAGAAAGAAAGAAAGAAAGAAAGAAAGAAAGAAAGAAAGAAAGAAGCATTTACTTTTTTCCCTCCATACGTCACTGGCCTGATTTACACAATCTACCCGGGACTTCAGCCCGCGGTCCAAACGCAGACAACAACAGGGGACCAGGAACCTTTTAGTTCAGGGGGAAGTAGTTCTGGGGGCTAAAAGGTCCAAATGCACCTTTGTTTTTTAGTTTGAACAGTCTGTCATCATCAGATCAAACACTTGGAGGTTTGTTTGCTCTTTTAATCATTAGAGTGGGACTCGTCTGGGTTTATGGTTTATTTGTACGCCTTGAATCGTTGATGTTGTTTTAATGTCCTCATGACGAGAACGGGGCGTGACCACCTCTGAAGTTTAGTCCCAGTTAATGTCTCTGGGTTCATCATAGTCCTCTTCTTCATCACAGGGTGTTTGTAATCTGAAGTGTCTCCTGATAGAGAGCTCAGACTCGGCCTGTAGACTCACTCAGACTCACTCAGACTCACTCAGACTCTGAAACCCTCGGCCGAGCAGCCAGTCTGAAGGTTAAGTTATGTTAATTGAATTTTCCACTCGAACATGGCATGATGTGCAGAGCTAATACTGTGAGCCCGACGATAATGAATGTGTGTGTTCATGCTGAACTGACAGTGATGCAGCGGAGGAGTCTGAATCAGCTGAAGCGTCTCCTCTGACTCTGTCCATCTCAAGTATTTAACTCCTGATCTCATTACTCTTCTAGAGACTATGAAGAACCACAGAGGTCACTTTGTGTCAGATCTTAAGGCTCCTCATTCAGACCTGGACCAAATCCAGCGTCATGTTCTGACTTCTTCAAAAATCAAATCTGGGAAATGCAGAGGTGGAAAAACCCCAACGTTAATATCGACATAGAAAATGAAAAATGAATGAAAGAAAGAAAGAAAGAAAGAATGAAAGAAAGAAATAAAAAAAGGAAAAAGGAAGGAAAGGAAAAATGAATGAAAGAAAGAAAGAAGGAAGGAAGGAAAGAAGGAAGGAAGGAAGGAAGGAAGGAAGGAAGGAAAGAAAGAAAGAAAGAAAGAAAGAAAGAAAGAAAGAAAGAAAGAAAGAAAGAAAGAAAGAAAGAAAGAAAGAAAGAAAGAAAGAAAGAAAGAAAGAAAGAAAGAAAGGAAAAATGAATGAAAGAAAGAAAGAAGGAAAGAAAGAAAGAAAGAAGGAAAGAAAGAAAGAAAGAAAGGAAAAAGGAAGGAAAGGAAAAATGAATGAAAGAAAGAAAGAAGGAAGGAAGGAAGGAAGGAAGGAAAGAAAGAAAGGAAAAATGAATGAAAGAAAGAAAGAAAGGAAAAATGAATGAAAGAAAGAAAGAAGGAAAGAAAGAAAGAAAGAAAGAAAGAAAGAAAGGAAAAAGGAATGAAAGAAAGAAAAGAAGGAATGAAAGAAAGAAGAATGAAAGAACAGAAAGAAAGAAAGGAAAAATGAATGAAAGAAAGAAAGAAGGAAGGAAGGAAGGAAAGAAAGAAGGAAAGGAAAAATGAATGAAAGAAAGAAAGAAAGAAAGAAAGAAAGAATGGAAAAATGAATGAAAGAAAGAAAGAAGGAAAGAAAGAAAGGAAAAATGAATGAAAGAAAGAAGGAAGGAAGGAAGGAAAGAAAGAAGGAAAGGAAAAATGAATGAAAGAAAGAAGGAAAGAAAGAAAGAAAGAAAGGAAAAAGGAAGGAAAGGAAAAATGAATGAAAGAAAGAAAGAAGGAAGGAAAGACAGACAGACGGAAGGAAGGAAGAAAGAAAGAAAGGAAAAATGAATGAAAGAAAGAAAGAAAGGAAAAATGAATGAAAGAAAGAAAGAAGGAAGGAAGAAAGAAAGAAAAAGGAATAAAAGAGAGAAAGAAAGAAGAAAGGAATGAAAGAAAGAAAGAAAGGAAAAATGAATGAAAGAAAGAAAGAAAGGAAAAATGAATGAAAGAAAGAAAGAAAGAAAGAAAGAATGAAAGAAAGAAAGGAAAAAGGAAGGACGAAAGGAATGACAGGAAAAGTAATGAAAGAAGGAAAGGAAAAAGGAATGAAAGAAAGAAAGAAGGAAGGAAGGAAGGAAAGAAAGAAGGAAAGGAAAAATGAATGAAAGAAAGAAAGAAGAAAAGAAAGAAAGAAAGGAAAAATGAATGAAAGAAGGAAAGAAAGAAAGAAGGGAAGGAAGGAAAAAAGAATGGAAGAAAGAAAGAATGAAGGAAGGAAGGAAAGAAAGAAAGAAAGAAAGAAAGAATGAAAGAATGAAAAAAAGAAAGAAGGAAAGAAAGAAAGAAAGAAGGGAAGGAAAAATGAATGAAAGAAAGAAAGAAGGAAAGAAAGAAAGAAAGAAAGGAAAAATGAATGAAAGAAAGAAAGAAGGAAAGGAAAAATGAATGAAAGAAAGAAAGAAGGAAAGGAAAAATGAATGAAAGAAAGAAAGAAGGAAAGGAAAAATGAATGAAAGAAAGAAAGAAGAAAGAAAGAAAGAAAGAAAGAAAGAAAGAAAGAAAGAAAGAAAGAAAGAAAGAAAGAAAGAAGGAAAGAAAGAAAGAAAGAAAGAAAGGAAAAATGAATGATAGAATCTGTTTTCTGTGTGCACCAGAATGTTTCTGGATTTGAAAGTTGCTGATCTGTTCCTGCTTCAACCAGGTGTGACATCCACAGACTGTGTAAAACACCTCCGACCTTTGACCTCACTGTAGCCGAGGTGAAGGGGGTTGTAGTAAATCACTCTGTGTGACAGTTTCAGATAAATATCATGTGACTCGTCGATGATACAGGGAAGTCAGTTTGTTCCTCTGTAGTGTCAGTGTGTGTGTGTGTAGTATCTCTGCGGTCATCGATCATCTCGCTCCCTGCTGATGATCCATGTTATCTGTCAGCTCCCAGCAGCCCCGGCGGCGGCGGCGTGCCACGTGCCACCCGAGCACTCAGCCGTCCCTCCTTGTAAATTTAAAAGCAGCGACGAGGAGCGATTGTGTAACCAGAAGATTTAATTTCATCCCTCTGAGACCGGGGTTTATGGGAAATGTGGTCATGTGAGGAGGAGGAGGAGGAGAAGAGAGAGGAAGAGTTATCACATGATGGAGAGCTTTAATCTGCACTTTATCACGTCTGTCGTGTGTCTTAATTTACAGTTCAGATTAAAACCAGATTAACCTTTAAATGGGCAGAGAGAGATGAACGCATTGAAACCACTGAGTCCAAAAAACACTGACGGTCTCCTCATATCATACCAGCCATGAAATCATGCTCCCATGATGCTGCACCTCCAGTTATAACAAGCAGCCGTCTGCTTTGTTCTCTTTGGAACTGTAACAGATGAATAAATGATTCCCCTGCAGAGGAGAACAAAGCAGCATTAAACAATCTCAGATTATTCTGACTCTGTGTTCAGGCATTAAACCTCCAAATGATCATACCTGATTACTGGCTGCCTGAAGAGGGAGGGTTTAGAGGAATACAGAGGCAGAGGCGGAAAAACACCAAAACAAACATGGGATGGACAATTCAAGATATAATACTAATCGTTAATCATCGGCATCTATTCATTGATTATTCGAAAACATTTCCAGACATTACAGAGCGCTTCATGATCTAATAAGCACTGAAGTTTGAGAGCCCCACACTTTCACTCTAACCTGAGCCTCCTCTGGTCCGGGGCCAACAGGCGTGACCTGCCAGGTCAGTCCGGTGTCCTCGGTGTCCCTCTGTACTGGACTCCGCTCTGAATTCTGCGTGCCAGTAACGGCTGAATGTTTGGTAACGTCCTCTGCACACTGCGCTGAAGGGAGTAATCCATGTGAACGCTATCTGTCCCCTTTAAGGGTTTTGGAAGGTGACCATCACAGGGTGTGTTTTGATATTCATACCTCATCATGCTGGGAGGCTGAACTTGATTCAACTCTTCATAAAGCATCAGAACCTTCTGTAAACGTGTCAAAGTGAGAGCTGTGGTTACACAGGTTTTCGTGTATCGGTCATCAGTGTTGAAGCGTTCTCCTGATGTTTCTAAGCGTTCAGGTCTGACTGTTTTCTCCTGTTTTCTTCTTCTTTTGCTATTTAATGCAGTTAGCATTCTTCTTCTTCTGTTCTTAATGCGGTTAGCAAACCGCTTTAAGACGCTCTGTAGCCTCTGTCTGGGGGGAATACTGTATTACAACCAGGCACCAGTAAAAACGATGAAACATGTCTCACGACCCCCCAGGGGGCCCTGACCCACACTTTGGGAACCCCTGCTCTAGTGGACGCTCCAGGAACTGCAGTTTTTGGAACTTAAAGCTTGATGTTTCAGCTTCGTTGGAGTTTAGATTAGAGCTTTTGATGCACACAGCTGTGTTTATGTTGATCCTTTTAACAATCAGTAAATCATCTTCACTCCTGAAGCAGATAAAAACTCTTCATACTGAGCTTCAGATGTCAGCTGTGAAGGATTTCTTCAGTTTTATCCAGTTTCAGTTTTTCATATGAACCATGTCTGAGACGACTCCTCGGCCCGGGGCGAGCAGAAACTTCAGCCAACAGAGAGGTACTATTAATGTTTCCAACAGACAGAGAGCATGCTGGGTAATGAAAACCACAGAGCTCTCACTTCTCCCCACACACACACACACACACACACACACACACAGGCCTGATTCAGCCTCCTGCTCTCACACTCTGAGTTTCCATGTGAAAATGGAGTCACTGCTAATTGGAGGCTAATTAACCCAAATGTGACTGAGTGTGTTCTCGTGAGTGTGTGTGTGTGTGTGTGTGTGTGTGTGACCCAGAGGCCAGGGCAGACAGCTCCTGCATACCAAAGGGTGTGTGTGTGTGTGGTTGTGTGGTTGTGTGTGTGTGTGTGTGTGTTTCTTTTGTATGTAAATGCCCCCCGCAGTAACAAAAGCATCCCAGAGAGCTCATTAACCTTTCAGAGCTCTGCTGGTGGGAAAGTGCAGGACTCCACCGGCGGCCATGTTGGTTCCTGTTCACACAGACACGTTTGTTTGGTCTCAGTTTTGGCGTGGACCCAGTTCCCTCATTAGAGTCTGCGTTGTGGTTTCTGTTGTCTCAAAGCTTTTTAAAGACTTTATTTATACGTCTCCTGGACTTCTTCAGAGATGACATTTATGTCTCAGTTTGAAGGACTTTCAGAATCCGTGTCTCCGTGGATTTGGTCCAGCAGAGTCAGAGGACCATGTGGAGGAGTAATAATAACCTTGGTGAGAACAGGGTGTTAATCTGAGGCTGTGGTGGCTGCTGTGTTGTTTTGAAGGGGAGTGTCAGGACGAGCAGCAGCCCTGCCTTCAAATGAGGAACGTGTGACTTCAGTGGTTTCACAAACACATGAGCTCTGGAGAGAGAGGGAACCAAAGTCAGATTATTCTAAGGAAGGCAGCCGGGTAAATTAACACCTCGTTTTTTATGCAACTTTTTTCTCACAATCTCAGATTTTATTTCTCTGGTTTGGTCCTAACACTAACACTCCACCATGAGGGAGACAGAAGCTGCAAATAATTCAAAATATATGAAAGAACAAACAAAGTAAGGAAAAGAAGGAGTCTTCATTTGGTTTGTCAGCGTTTAATCGTCGGCGTAACAAGAAGAAAAAATGAGGAGATAAAACAGGGAAAATAAACGTATTTAATCTGGGAAATACATCCAGGAAAATATTAAAAAAAGAGAAAATTGTGAATAAATAAATGAAAGAGAAAGAAAATGGAAAATTATCTGAAATAAAAAATATGATTAAATAAAACGCTTCAAAAATAAATATTTAAAAATTTCAGACATAAAAGAGAAAATTTTGAATAAATTTATAAAAGAGAAAAAAAATTAAAAATGATCTGAAATAAAAAATACAATAAAAAAAAATAAGAAATAAAAATTTTACATTTTCAGCCATAAGGAGAATTTGTGAATAAATAAATAAAAGAGAAAAAAAGGAAGATTATCTGAAATAAAAAATGTAATAAAAAGATGCTTAAAAATAAGATATTTAACATTTTCAGACATAAAAGAGAAAATTGGGAATAAGTTAATAAAAAAAGGAAAAATGTAAAAATTATCTGAAATGAAGAATACAATTTTAAAAAATGATTAAAAAATATATATTTGAAATTTTCAGATATAAAAGAGAAAATTGTGAATAAATTAACAAAAGAGAAAAAAAAGGAAAATTATCTGAAATAAAAAATACGATTTAAAAAATGTTTAAAAAATGAATATTTAACATTTTCAAACATAAAAGAGAAAATTGTGAATAAATTAATTAAAGAGGAAAAAATTAAAAATCATCTGAAATAAAAATACAATTAAAAAAATACTTACAAAATAAGATATTTAAAATTTTCAGACATTAGAGAAGAGAAAATTTTAAATTTAAATTTCCCCATCCTTGATTAACCAACATGTAATTATTTTAATATTATTTAGTGAATTTAAAGAACTGAAATGACCTTTTAACTCCAGACTACATCTCCTCTGTTATGTTATCCCATGTTATAAATCACCTCTAAATGAACGTGTGAATGTCTTATCACCGTACATTAATCCTCTGTGATCGTCCCACATGTTGACTAATAAAATATTCAAACATGTAATAAGTAAATAATACATAAGTCGTGGTCCGTGTTGTCCCCTCTCTGTTAAACCCTCCTCCCCCCCTCAGTCCTTCTGCTCTCCCCCTTTGACCCCTGAGGACCCCCGCCCCCCCGTCCTCTTGTCCTCTGCTGCTGTGATTGACACTGGAGTGAGACAGATGCAAATGTGAGAGTCAGCATGTTTAAATATTAAAGAGAGTCACCGTCACTTTGTGCTGGACTACAAAGAGCCGCCGTGATGGAGGACTGGGAGAACCTCGGAGGACAGACTGTTACTCTGCCAATGATTAATGGCTGCTCGATAAGAGGGTCGTAAAGACCTGCAGAAGAAGAAGAGCGCCGTTTACAACCTGCTGTTCTGACGGTATCTGGAGTCCCTCGTTTATCTCCTCTGGACTTCAGCAGAGTCCGCCTGCAGCGCTCTTTACCCCGCCCGCCTGAGGGGGAGATTTCAGACGGTGCAGCGTGACTTTAAATGGACTTACACATCAGGCACGTGTGTAGAGGTCTCCACAACATGCACAGAAGTGTTAGCGTTAGCTTTTAATGCTAACCTGCGGTGCTGGATTTACACCTGGACCTGAAACCTGGACCTGAAACCTAGACCTGAAACCTGGACCTGAAACCAGTTAAAGGAGAACCAGTTTTTATGATTCAGGTGTTTATGAGAAGTGAATCCTGACTTCCTGGCCTTCAATGCGATGTGGAGGGGTCCTGCTCACCCTGAAGGGGTTCTGGTTTGCATAACCACCTGCTCCCTGCTCTTTATTGGAGTCTCTGCTGAACTGTAAAAGAAAAGTCCCACATGAATGATGGAAGTACTTCAGGTCACAGGAAATATTAGCTCTAGTGAGATCTCTCTCTCGTCCCTCTATCTCTCCACTCAGCTGATGTCGGGCTGCAAACAGAGAAGCCGTTCTTCAGGCTCTGCCCTCCAAAAGTTCCTGGACCTTTGAGAGGTTCTACCCTTGGAGCAGGGGTAGATCAGTTACCCTAGAACACAACTTAGACCCTGGTTCCTGCTATTGAAACAGGTACCCCTTTTCAACTGAGGCAATACCCGGTCGGGAATACCGGTTCCAGAGCGGTTCCAACTCTTTGCTGGTCTAGAACCGCGAACCGCTTATGTCAGGGGCGAGGGGCGAGGTGTGTTCAAAAACACAAACCAATCGCGTTTCCGCCATTGTCCTGCAGGTTCATGTTTGTCGAAAAGGCGTAAAACACAGCTCCTCAAAAGGTTCCTAGTTCCTGGGACAGTTCCTGCTGTTGAAAAGCATCTTTATGTTCCTCTGCATTGACTCTTTTTCTAAGATGTAGTGAGCCGTGATTTCTAAGCAGAGCTTCAGTTTCAGCTCACTCTGCAGAGCGTCAGTTAGAACTCCATCAGAGAGGAGGTAATCTAATTTCACTGAGTCCATCAGCTGATGGCGGCAGAAGACAAGAGACCAACACACAGTCTGGTGTGTGAGTCTGTTTCTGTGAGAACCTCCACCTAAAGTGTCCTGCTTCCTAAAAACAGAGCGTCCTAAATACTTGATGCGAGTCTCCGTCAGACTCTGAGTGTAGTGTTGGTAAAAACTCCCTGACCTCCAGCACAGTCTAAAATCCCAGAGTGTCCCTTTAAGTGGCGTGTGGGAGCGTTACCAGAATAGTGTTGATGTTTGTGTGTGAGCGAGCTGAGTGCTGTATCCGTCCTCTCCAGAGAGCCTGAACGCTGCAGCGCTCCCTCATGATGGCGGGCTGAACACACTGATTTATTCAACCTGCAGACACAGAAACACACTCTCAGCTCAGACCGCCTTAAAGTCCTGAGAATCACCGCTGAGTGGAGGAGAAGACTTGAACCAAACCCTCTCCCTTTAGTTAGGGAGGTTATTTTAGAGGACCTCTGGCAGAGGCTACATTGTCAATTCAACACAGAAGTAAAATCAGCCTTAAAGGAGGATACATGCTTTCTTCTTGGAGCAGAAACTTCCTGCTTCAAATCAGCATTTTAGAAATGTTTTAATTTGATGAACCGAGCAGAAACCAGAGGTTCTTGTTGTCGTGATGAAGAGTCCACGTCTGCTCTGATGATCAGCTGATTGGTTCACAGTTTAATCCTCAGTAGAGAGATGTTCTTGTGTCTCTTAAAGCTTCCGTTTCGTCTCGTTCTCACCTCTCGATGGTGCTAAGTGACTCGCTCAGTTTGAAATCAAAGTTTTAACACGTTGGTGTTCCTTCACGGGGAGCTCCTCACAGGAAACAGAGAGATAATAGAGGTCCTGACAGACCGCCTCCCAGCAGAGATCCTCTGAACAGAAGCTCTGTTTCATTTCCTCCCTGAGACAAAAGCTCCTCTCAGACCGTCTAACAGGCCGTCCTCCTGGTGTATAAGTCCTCCTCAGTCAGGGTCCGAGCTGCAGGCCGTCCTCCTGGTGTTTAAGTCCTCCTCAGTCAGAGTCCGAGCTGCAGGCCGTCCTCCTGGTGTTTGAGTCCTCCTCAGTCAGAGTCCGAGCTGCAGGCCGTCCTCCTGGTGTTTGAGTCCTCCTCAGTCAGGGTCCAAGCTGCAGGCCGTCCTCCTGGTGTTTGAGTCCTCCTCAGTCAGAGTCCGAGCTGCAGGCCGTCCTCCTGGTGTTTGAGTCCTCCTCAGTCAGAGTCCAAGCTGCAGGCCGTCCTCCTGGTGTTTGAGTCCTCCTCAGTCAGGATCTGAGCTGCAGGCCGTCCTCCTGGTGTTTGAGTCCTCCTCAGTCAGGATCCAAGCTGCAGGCCGTCCTCCTGGTGTTTGAGTCCTCCTCAGTCAGAGTCTGAGCTGCAGGCCGTCCTCCTGGTGTTTGAGTCCTCCTCAGTCAGAGTCCGAGCTGCAGGCCGTCCTCCGGGTGTTTAAGTCCTCCTCAGTCAGGATCCGAGCTGCAGGCCGTCCTCCGGGTGTTTGAGTCCTCCTCAGTCAGGATCCGAGCTGCAGGCCGTCCTCTGGGTGTTTGAGTCCTCCTCAGTCAGGATCCGAGCTGCAGGCCGTCCTCTGGGTGTTTAAGTCCTCCTCAGTCAGGATCCGAGCTGCAGGCCGTCCTCTGGGTGTTTAAGTCCTCCTCAGTCAGAGTCCGAGCTGCAGGCCGTCCTCCTGGTGTTTAAGTCCTCCTCAGTCAGGATCCGAGCTGCAGGCCGTCCTCTGGGTGTTTAAGTCCTCCTCAGTCAGAGTCCGAGCTGCAGGCCGTCCTCCTGGTGTTTAAGTCCTCCTCAGTCAGGATCCGAGCTGCAGGCCGTCCTCTGGGTGTTTAAGTCCTCCTCAGTCAGAGTCCGAGCTGCAGGCCGTCCTCCTGGTGTTTAAGTCCTCCTCAGTCAGAGTCCGAGCTGCAGGCCGTCCTCCTGGTGTTTAAGTCCTCCTCAGTCAGGATCCGAGCTGCAGGCCGTCCTCTGGGTGTTTGAGTCCTCCTCAGTCAGGGTCAGAGCTGCAGGCCGTCCTCCTGGTGTTTAAGTCCTCCTTAGTCAGGATCCGAGCTGCAGGCCGGAGTCATGATGCAACTTGAGAGTTGACCTATGCAAAAAATGAATGAGCTGCAGAGAGTTATCTCGTGTGTGTGTGTGTGTGTGTGTGTGTGTGTGTGTGTGTGTGTGTGTGTGTGTGTGTGTGTGTGTGTGTGTGTGTGTGTGTGTGCGTGTGGGTGTTAGGTCATACTCAGCGACACACCCCTCTCTGTTCTCGCCGTGGTTACCCCCCCCCCCCCCGTGCTTTTTCCTGTTGAGCGGTCTCATCTTGATAACGCTGCGATGTGATGATGTAACCGCACTGTGATTGGAGGAAAACCTGCTGTGTTTACTGGTTTCCATGGAGACCAGACCTGCGTGCGGCTCAGGGGAGTGTGCAGGTCGACAGACAAAGCAGCCTCTGTTAGCCTGTTTATATATATGTGTGTGTGTGTGTGTGTGTGTGTGTGTGTGTGTGTGTGTGTTTGAGTGTGTGTGTGTGTGTGCATAGAGCCTCTTTGCAGTGAACACCTTTCCAGAACCTCCTCGAAAATCAAAGTTGTAATGCAGAATATTTCCAGGGTCTAAATTTAGTTCAGGGGTAGATAATCTCCCCCCTAAAAAGCCCCTGCTAGGGGGGTAGTACTTTTCAAAGGTCCCAGGACTTTCAGGGGGCGGGGCCTGCAATGCTGAACGTGTCTGATTGGTAGATTAACCTCAGTGTTTTTATTCCTCCCTCCGTCCACAATAACATCACACACATCTGTGATTCTCTTGATTTCTCTTCCTTTCATTAGTTTTTATTTGTTCTATCTTTTTTGTATGTGTGTGTACTTTTCAAAAGAAGAAGCTGTGATTCTCTTGATTTAGCAGCTTGTAACAGTAGTCTTCTCTCAGCCCACCGTGAATGCGTCTCTCCTCCCGGTGTTCCGGTTTTAAAAGTGACCCTGTAAACTGGAGACCTTCAGCTGAACGTGTCAGTGTTTGTGGAGTTTACACAGCTGTTGAAACACAGAGGGAGTTCCTGGGAATGCAAACTAGTTTAGTTTTTATTAAGATTTCAAAATATCCTCATCAGATATTTAATGATGGTCTAAAGACGTTTATGAGGGATGCATCCGGCTGAGAGTCTCCAGTTAACAGGGTCACTGTTTAAACCAAAACACTGGCCGATCTCTGCGATCACGGCTTTTTGAGTTCAAAAGGATTTTAAAGGCGTGTTGAAACGTCTTTGCTACTCGCGCTTATCTCCTCTCACGTGTTGATTCAGTGAATCCATCTGTGATGAAATATAGCACCATCTAAAACAGACCAGCTGAGTCTCTTCATGCTAACAGGCTAACTGTTGTGTTGATTCATTCTTTGCTTTTTACATGTTTTTAACCGCAGACGCAAAATTTTCACTTTTTTTCATGTTTTACTGCTTTTGGAGCACAATTTCAAATTTGAGGAAAATTAATTTTTCGACAGGCTCCAGGTCAACTTTTTTGTCAAATTTTTTTTTTGTCAAAATTTAAATTTTTTTTTTTTCTTTAATTTTTTTATTCAAAATTCTAGTTTTCCCCAAAAAAAAATCAAAAAAAATCAAAAAAAAAAATCAAAAAAAATCAAAAAAAAAAGTCAAAACATTTTTTCAATTTTTTTTTTCAAATTTCAAAAAAAACACTCAGTCATTGTTTTTTCCATCTGTGATGAAATATAGCACCATCTAAAACAGACCAGCTGAGTCTCTTCATGCTAACAGGCTAACTGTTGTGTTGATTCATTCATTGCTTTTTACATGTTTTTAACCGCAGGTGCAAAATTTTCCCTTTTTTCATGTTTTTCTGCTTTTGGAGCACAATTTCAGATTTGAGGAAAAAAAAATTTTTCGACAGGCTCCAGGTCAACTTTTTTGTCAAAATTTTTTTTGTCAAAATTAAAAAAAAAAAAATTTTTCTTTAATTTTTTTTATTCAAAATTCTAGTTTTCCCCCCAAAAAAAATCAAAAAAAATGAATCAACAAAAAATTTTCAAACAATTTTCTAAATTTTTTTTTTTCAAATTTCCAAAAAACCACTCAGTCATTGTTTTTTCCATCTGTGATGAATGATATTCGTCTCTGTTTTACTGCCCTCTACTGGTCTGGTGGTGTAGTGTCAAAAGGATTTTAAAGCCGTGTTGAAACGTCTTTGCTACTCGCGCTTATCTCCTCTCACGTGTTGATTCAGTGAATCCATCTGTGATGAAATATAGCACCATCTAAAACAGACCAGCTGAGTCTCTTCATGCTAACAGGCTAACTGTTGTGTTGCTCAGAATGATACCTGCCTGTCCGTCTGCTTCTATGGTGTCATCTGTGATGAATGGCATTCCTCTTTGTGTTACTGCCCTCTACTGGTCTGGTGGTGTAGTGCATTTACTTTTTTTTCTCCATACGTCACTGGCCTGATTTACACAATCTACCCGGGACTTCAGCCCGCGGTCCAAACGCAGACAACAATGGGGGACCAGGAACCTTTTAGTTCAGGGGGAAGTAGTTATGGGGGGTGAAAGACCCCGGAACTCTTGGTCCAAATGCACCTTTAAGGCTTGGACCAGAAGTTCCTGGAACTTTGAGCCTACAAGGAGGACTGAAGGCTCCAGAGAGTTTTTTACTAAGTCGCTTTTGAATGAATTCCAAAGGGGAGCTTAGAACCAACGAACCAAAGTAACCTTTATGTGATGTGGAGTATTTAAAGGGTTAATGTACAAACATAAACAGAAGCCTGAGCACCACCAGCCTGTGTGTGTGTGTGTGTGTGTGTGTGTGTGTGTGTGTGTGTGTGTGTGTGTGTGTGTGTGTGTGTGTGTGTGTGTGTGTGTGGACAGGTGGTGGACTCTCCCCTGCTCTCAGACATTCCCAGTGGAGGTTTGGCCGGAGTCGAGTTTCCCTTCACACCACACACCCACACCACCCCCACAACACCTGAGACACACACACACACACACACACTCACACACACACACACACACACACACACACACACACACACACACACACACACACACAGAGCTATGGGAATCATCTGATGCGTTCTCCTGTAGAGGTTCCTGCAGGTTGCTGGGCTCATAGATTCTTGTCTCAGGGTCTGGATCTAGTCCTCTTCAGGTCTTTAAATCCTCCTGTGCGGTCTGTCGTGTCCTTCCTCGTCTGTGTCAGTGAGTAAAGACCAGTAGAAACCAGTAAGGTTAACGTCACAGTCCAGCCCGCGCCCTGACCTTTCACCTGGTCCAGATCTTCCAGCGACCCGGACATATATAGAAGCTTTATCACCCGGTCTCTGCGGGCAGGGAGGCAGCAGAGAGGACTTCCTGTGGACCGCCTCTGTCACTGATTCATCTCTGAAGTCTAGAGTCTGATCTCATGATGACGTGATGGGACCATGAGAGGGAGAGATGTTGGGAAGCGTTCGACGTCCTGACTGTGTTTGTGAGGGTTCAGTGAAGGTCAGAGAGAGAGAGCGATGTGGTCTACGGAGGCCCTGAAGGTCCCCTCCAAAACCATTTAAAGGACAGGAAAATAATTCACTTAACGTCAGAAACATTTCACAAAACACAACAAATATTAAATTAAACATACAATACAAAAAATCACAATTTACCAAACATTTTTCTTTGATCATAACTTTTAATAAGATACAAAAATATTAAATATAATAAAATAGATAAATTATTTTATTTTGATTTCACAAACAACAAAAATATTTTATTAATGACACAAAAAAAAATCACAATTTACCAAACATTTTTCTTTGAATTAAACATTTAAAAGTACTTCACTATACAGAAAATAAATTGACAAAATACAAAAATATTAAATGGAACAATAAAAAAAAAATCTAACATGGGACGTAAAAACATTTCACACAATGAAAAAAAAAACAGTGAACAAAAATATTTGACAATATTAAAAATATTTAATGGAACATAAATACATTTCAAATTACACATTAAAATATCTCAGAAAACACAAAAAAAAAGCAAAAATATTTTATTGAATAAAAATGTTCTTCATAACACAAAAATATTAAATGGAACATTAATGCCTTTAAAAAACCTTTAGAAAATTTCACAAACAAAATAACATTTTTAATTATTTTTTAAATCTCTTTATTGGGTTTTTTGTTTTTCCACTTATAAATTTTAAAAGTCTGAGATATATTATCCATGCCTCAAACTAACATACTAAAAATAAATAATGTATAAATGAAAACCAAAGGATATACAAAACACAAGTCAAATAAAATACCAAAACAATGACATAAAGATTAGATTTAAATAGTAATAATAAACAACAATACAACAATACAACTTGGAGGATGTCAAGTGTCCTAGATTTTGCTAAATTATTATTTTTTCATGAGGTTGTTTTTGTTATAGCGGTCTATGAACGGCGGCCATATTGAGTAAAACATATTTATTTTTCCTCTCAGGGTGAATTTTACAAAATAACATTTTTAAAGGAAAAAAACCTCTGTGATGTAAAAACATTTCACAAAACAACAAATATTGAATTAATATTAAAAAAATGTCATATACACATTTTAATAAGAAGCAAAAATATTTTCACAAACCCAAACATATTTTTTAGAATACAAAAATATTAAATATGTTCTTTAAAACAATACTACAAAATTGTCAAATAATTCACTTCATGAAAATATTTGACAAATTGCAAAAATGTTAAATGAAATGAAATTATACAGCGACACAAAAAATTTCATGGAACAAAAAAATAATATTTAAAAAGCGTTCGCAAAGTTTCACAAACCAAAAAATGTTAAATAACACTACAAAAAAAATGTCAAAGAGTTTTAAAATGCATGAAATATTTTTGTTTCTAGATTCTTTGAAGTGAAGTGGAGCATCCTGGGTTTTAGGGAAAGAGTATTTTCTGGGTTTTTATGGAGCTTCAGATCTCTCTGATTTGATGAGCTTCTCTTGGATTCAGAAACATATGAATGTAATGTTTCCCTCCATCACTCAGGCAGCAGGAGGCGTCTCTGTTTTATATACATGTGGTGCTTCATGTTCCCTCCTCTTTAAAAGGAGAGTACAGACTGCTGTGGGCTGATGTTCGTGTCCTCAGCTTGGTGTGTGTGAACATGGCTGTGTGTGTGTGTGTGTGTGAACCTGGCTGTGTGTGTGTGTGCGTGAACCTGGCTCTGTGTGTGAACCTGGCTCTGTGTGTGTGTGCAGCAGCAGCTGTAGTCGCTCTGTGGGGCTTTGCGTGATGTGGGCCTGAAGCAGGACTGAGGTTCAGGAAGGTACGAGTTGTTATGTAAGAGGAGCAGCCGGCGGCCCGCCTCTCCTTCTGGGTCTGATCCCGGAGCAGCCGACCATCCTGTCTTTGTTCTGCTCATCTGTCAGCCTCAGAGGCGTCCACGTGTCCCGTCGGCGACCTCGGACCACGGATCTGCTAATTGGAGGATCTGGTGTTGAAAACAGAGGAACGCGTAGTTCATCTTTCCTCCTCCTTTTGTGCCCGCCGCTCGTTCTTCTCTGCAGCTCCGAAAACAGAAGCAGGTGCGACGCTCTCCCCTCTGATCTCTCGGGGGTTTCTGGGCCCGCCTCTGACGTGGATGATTTAGTATGCAGCCAGAAATAGGCTGCTGGAAATGTTGCTCCTCAGCTGCTTTCTGAGCAAACACTGGGCCCTCCTTCAGCTCTGCTCCACTTGTTTCACGTGGACGCCATTCATCAACAAACCTGCTCCTTATTCTGCAGCTCTGTGTGAACGCTGAGCAGGAGGAGCGTCTGTATACATCATCAACACATCACACTTCTTTTTAAGGTCTTCACCTGTCCTCTGACTCGGTCTCTCACTGTCCCACGTAAGGTTCTGTCCTGTTCCTGCACCATCAGCGTGTCCTCTCAGTTTCCCCCACAGTCCACAAAGATTCATCAATGCAGAGTTTTAATCTCGCTGTGACGTGATGCAGATTCAGGAACAACAGATTAAAT
>NC_048286.1:33709289-33721789 GCF_009762535.1 Notolabrus celidotus | reverse complement strand
GCGCTGCAGCTGCTGGACTCTTTCCACTGCAGCCTTGTAGTTTTTCAGGAATGAGACGTCTCCAGCTCTCAGCTGGTCCTCTGTGGCTCTGACTGAGTCTGAAAGAGCTGCTATCTCTCTGCTCAGAGCCTCCATCTGCTCCTTCATCCTCTGACTCTTCTGCTCCTCTTCCTCCCTCAGTGCAGACAGCCTGGCCTCCTCTTCCTCTTCTAGAAACTGGTGAAGCTTCTTAAACTGCTCCTTAATCTGCCTCTCTGTGTGTCGGGCCTGGACCTGAATGTGTTCTGCAGTTTGATCAAACTTCACTTTAGCTCCTTCACAAACCTTTAACTTCTCCTTTAAGGGCTCCAGAGTTTCCTGAAGGTTCTTCCTGTGCTCTGGAGCAGCTTCATCCACCGGTCTGAATCTGTGGTCGCTGTGTTTCTCTGAGTTGATGCAGACGAGACACACTGGCTCCTGATGGTCCAGACAGAAGAGTTTGAGTTCCTCAGAGTGCAGACTGCAGAGATCCTCTGAAGACCTCTGACCTCTCTCCAGGAGGAAACTCTCACACAGGTTCTTTAAAGCAAAGTTAGGATTCAGTTCTTCCCTTGAATGTCTCTTCTTACAAACAGGACACTCCTTGTCCTCCTTCTCCCTCCACCAGCTCTGCAGACAGTCTTTACAGAAGCTGTGGCAGCAGGACAGGAGGACCGGGTCTTTAAAGATGTCATGGCAGACCGGACAGCACAGACCTTTCTCTAATCTGAACTCCATTTAGTCCAAAAGCGAAGACAGACACAGCAGACAAGAAGCTGGAAGCCAACCTTTGTCCCTTTTGAAACTCTTATTCCGTTTTGAATCAGCAGCTCCTTGAATTGTAAGTAGTCCCAGTATCTTCGTATTTCAGGTTATTCCAGTGTCCTCTGTGTCCTCTCCTACAGCTGTCTGGTGTTGGTCTGAAGGTGAATCTGATTGTCAGTCCTTCTGTGCTTGCTCCTTATCAAAGTCAGGCAGAATAAAACCTTTGTCCGGGTTGGTCTCAGGTCAGTCAGATGACGTGGGCAGAGACTAATCACTAACATGTATCAAGTTCAAGATCCAAACCATAAAACTGATTATACTGAATGTTTAACTGCACCGAACAGTTACAGCTGCACGGAAACTAAATCTAACTAAGAGACAAGAAGAATGTCTTTTAAAATATGTTTTATAACATTATAATGCAGTGACTTCCACTACAGAGTCATGTCTGTGTTTAATGCAGTGACTTCCACTGCAGAGTCATGTCTGTGTTTAATGCAGTGACTTCCACTGCAGAGTCATGTCTGTTTTTAATGCAGTGACTTCCACTGCAGTCATGTCTGTTTTTAATGCAGTGACTTCCACTACAGAGTCATGTCTGTGTTTAATGCAGTGACTTCCACTGCAGAGTCATGACTGTTTTTAATGCAGTGACTTCCACTGCAGAGTCATGTCTGTTTTTAATGCAGTGACTTCCACTACAGTCAGGTCTGTTATTATGCAGTGACTTCCACTACAGAGTCATGTCTGTTTATAATGCAGTGACTTCCGCTACAGAGTCATGTCTGTTTTTAATGCAGTGACTTCCACTGCAGTCATTTCTGTTTTTAATGCTGTGACTTCCACTGCAGAGTCATGTCTGTTTTTAATGCAGTGACTTCCACTACAGAGTCATGTCTGGTTTTAATGCAGTGACTTCCACTACAGAGTCATGTCTGTGTTTAATGCAGTGACTTCCACTACAGAGTCATGTCTGTGTTTAATGCAGTGACTTCCACTACAGAGTCATGTCTGTGTTTAATGCAGTGCTGCCTTAGGGCCTGAAGATCAGGTCAGTCTGGGAGTCTGATTCCGGGTTAATGATATCAGTTTTATGGTGGACACTTCACCCTGATTGGCTGTAGTGAGTAGTCTTCACGCCCACACCTGAATTACTTTAGAGAAACCTGGACAAAGGTTGTTATTGTGCCTTATTGAGAGGAGACTATCTAATCCTCCTTCGGACCACAACCAGACTTTGTAGGAGAATATTCTGGAAATACTAAGACCTCACACAGCGGCCGGATCCACCATCTGACGGAGAGTTTCAGAAGAACAAAGAACCAAAGTGGAGGGTGAGCTGTCTGTCTGCTGTGTCTTTACCCTGAGACTAAATGGAGTTCAGATTAGAGAAAGATCTGAGCTGTCCGGTCTGCCATGACATCTTTAAAGACCCGGTCCTCCTGTCCTGCTGCCACAGCTTCTGTAAAGACTGTCTGCAGAGCTGGTGGAGGGAGAAGGAGGACAAGGAGTGTCCTGTTTGTAAGAAGAGACATTCAAATGAAATTCTACCTCCTAACTTTGCTTTAAAGAACCTGTGTGAGAGTTTCCTCCAGGAGAGAGGTCAGAGGTCTTCAGAGGATCTCTGCAGTCTGCACTCTGAGAAACTCAAACTCTTCTGTCTGGACCATCAGCAGCCAGTGTGTGTCGTCTGCAGAGACTCAGAACTACACACCGACCACAGATTCAGACCGGTCAATGAAGCTGCTCCAGAGCACAGGAAGAACCTTCAGGAAACTCTGGAGCCCTTAAAGGAGAAGTTAAAGGTTTGTGAAGGAGCTAAAGTGAAGTTTGATCAAACTGCAGAACACATTCAGGTCCAGGCCCGACACACAGAGAGGCAGATTAAGGAGCAGTTTAAGAAGCTTCACCAGTTTCTAGAAGAGGAAGAGGAGGCCAGGCTGTCTGCACTGAGGGAGGAAGAGGAGCAGAAGAGTCAGAGGATGAAGGAGCAGATGGAGGCTCTGAGCAGAGAGATAGCAGCTCTTTCAGACTCAGTCAGAGCCACAGAGGACCAGCTGAGAGCTGGAGACGTCTCATTCCTGAAAAACTACAAGGCTGCAGTGGAAAGAGTCCAGCAGCGCCCCCTGCTGGAGGATCCACTGCTGCCCCCAGGAGCTCTGATTGACCAGGCCAAACACCTGGGCAACCTGAGCTTCAACATCTGGAAAAAAATGAGGGACATGGCCCCCTACAGTCCTGTGATCCTGGACCCAAACACTGCTCATCCAGAACTCATCCTGTCTGAAGGTCTGACCTGTGTGACCAGAGGAGAGTCCAGACTGCAGGTCCCTGAGAATCCAGAGAGGATTCAATATAACCGCTCCGTCCTGGGCTCTGAGGGCTTTCTCTCGGGGTCTCACAGCTGGGTGGTGGAGGTAGGAGACAGTATAGACTGGACCCTGGGTGTGTTTGAAGAGTCTGACCTCAGCAAAGCGAACACACAGTCTGGATTATGGAGAATCTGGTTCAAGAGTGGAACATACAAAGCAGTCTCCCCAACAGATGCAGACATTGTCCTCTCAGTCCAGAGTCCGCTCCGGAGGATCAGAGTGAATCTGGACCGTAACCGAGGAGAGCTGCTGTTCTCTGATCCTGACTCTAACACACGCATACACACCTTCATACAATCCCCTCAACACGCCGGGACAGAGAAGATGTTCCCTTTCTTTAGGAACATGGATCAGGACCCTCTGAGGGTCTCACCGTCAAAGGTCCCCGTCAACGTAGAAAAACTGATGCACGAATACGACGATGACGACGATGATGATGATGTTGATGTTCTGAATCTCATGAGGAACAAGAAGTATAACGAGATCTGGGGGACAGTTGTGTGATCCTTCATGGTCGGGGCTGATGCCACATTAGTTAAACCTTTGTTGTTGTGTTGAGTGTCAGTCAAATCCTCTGTCAGTGTGTCTGTGAGGAATATTAAAGAAGTCTTCTTCAAGAGTTCCCTCTGTGTTCTTTTTACAGTTTAGAATCAGCTCAACTTTGCTCCTGTTATATCTGAAGAGATATTTCCCCAAACACTTCAAGGCTCCATATTTACTTACAGATTAACCATCGATGGTTTTACACCCTGAGAAACATCACACACTCTACAAACTTTGACCTGGAGCCATCTGAAAAGATTTATTATGAGGAAAGGTTTGAGCTCTCATGGACTCATAAAACAGACGAGGGTGCGTTCTTGGAGAGGAAATGCAAAAGCTCAAATGTTGGATCACAGTTATAGCAGAGCGGTTTGGGGGTGAAGCCTTTGATGCGTTGCTTGATCAGAAGTCATAATAATCTCATATCTGCTGAATCACACAACAAAGGGACAAAGTTTGACTCAAGTTTATGACTCAGTACATTTTTACATTTATACATGAAGAGCAAAATAAAACAACAGTACTGGTTAAAAAATGTGTAGAGCTTGATTATGTATCAATTCAACACAAAGAGATGATTGATAGCTAATTAAAACACAGATACAGTGAACCTGAGACTCAAAAGAGACAGATACAGTGAAACTGAGACTCAACAGAGACAGATACAGTGAACCTGAGACTCAGCAGAGACAGATACAGTGAAACTGAGACTCAGCAGAGACAGATACAGTGAACCTGAGACTCAACAGAGACAGATACAGTGAACCTGAGACTCAACAGAGACAGATACAGTGAACCTGAGACTCAGCAGAGACAGATACAGTGAACCTGAGACTCAACAGAGACAGATACAGTGAACCTGAGACTCAACAGAGGCAGATACAGTGAACCTGAGACTCAACAGAGACAGATACAGGGAAACTGAGACTCAACAGAGGCAGATACAGTGAAACTGAGACTCAGCAGAGACACATACAGGAAAACTGAGACTCAGCAGAGACAGATACAGTGAAACTGAGACTCAACAGAGACAGATACAGTGAAACTGAGACTCAACAGAGACAGATACAGTGAACCTGAGACTCAGCAGAGACAGATACAGGGAAACTGACTGATTGTTTGACCAACAGCAAGATGGACCGTGTGTGTTTGTGTGTATTTCTGACACGTCTTCTCTCTCTGCTCTCAGATGTCAAAGGTCCTCCAGCTCACCGCTTCTCCTGCGGTCAGAGTCCGTACACCGACAGTGGAGCCTGGGAGAGGAAGTTCTGCATCCTGACTGACAGCCAGCTCATCCTGCTCAACAAGGACGATGAGGTGAGGACTCACACCGTCTTAAGAGCCAGTTCAACCTCAGTACATCCATAAGAAGCAGAGTGATGAGACTTCAGTGTGTTTCTGTGATCACTGTGATTCTGCTGCTGAAAGATAAACAAACATATTTACTGTAAGACGGTCATAAAACTCTCCTCAGTTTAAAGATGAAGAAAACACTGTGAGGGGAATGAAAGCAGTCCTTCAGAGAGCCTGTAGCACAGAGTTAATCCCTCTCCTCCTCCCCCCTCCTCCCCCTCCTCCCCCTCAGGCTGCAGGCGAGGCTCAGGAGAGTCCCACAGACTCAGCCAAGGCTCGGAGTCTCCGCAGGACCGTCAGCGTCCCCTCAGAGGGACAGTTCCCAGACTTCCCAGCAGAGGGCGCCGCCATGCTAGGTAAGGACCAGAGGAGGGTTGTGGGGAGGCGGCACCGAGGCGTGGGTGTGTTATTGCCATGACAACAAACAGTTGTGGCGCTGTGAGCCACTTCATCCTGAAACCAGGAAGTAGAGATTAGAGCATCGCTGAGCGTGTCCACGGGGAGCAGTCATACACAGTCCTCTGACACAGACTACTTACTGGATTTAGTCTCCCTGAGTGGGTTTCCTGGAATCTCCTGGAGTGTTGGAGAGATGTATTCCAGGAGGAGGATGTCTCATTTTTCCTGGAATCAAAAATCTGAATCATTTGAATGTTTCTTTGAATAACAGCAGAACACTTTCTCAAGAAAACACGTCTACGACCGGTTAAATTCTAGACATGTACTGGACTTTATGATGGATCTGTACTGGGGATAATTCTGGATTTCTTTAGGTGTGAAGCTTTATTAATAATAGGTTTAATACTGGATCTATACTGGTCTTGAAACTAGACTTGTACTCAGTGTAATACTGATTTTTTTTTTAGGTTTCAAACTGGACTTCTGTTTGGTTTGAGAATAGATTCATAATTTGATTCATTCTGGATTTAATCTGTGTTCTGTGCTGGGTTTAATACTTGGTAAAAACTGGAACGAATGGATGCAATACTTGTTTAATGCTGGTTTTGAATTCACCTGGTACTGGATTTGTTGGGTGGTTTCTGTCGGGGTATGATACTGTGTCCATTCTAGATTTGGAACTGGATATATTCCAGGTTTGCTACCTGATTTATTCTGAGTTTGGTACTGAATTTATTCTGGATTAAATACTGGATTTCATTCTAGGTTTATAACCTGACTTCATCTGGGTTTGAAACTGGATAATAACTGAATTTATGCTAGGTTTGATTCTGTGTGAAAGTATTGTTTTGGTACATGATATATTCTGTGTAAAATCAGAATTAATCTAGATTTGATACTGGATTAATTTGAGGTTTGATACTGTATTTATTCTGGGTTTGTTACTGGTTTTATTCTGGGGTTGTTACTGGTTTTATTCTGGGTTTGATACTGGATTTATTCTTGTTTTTTTACTGGAATAATCTGGGATTGATACTGGATTTATTCTGGATTTGTTACTGGATTTATTTTGGGATTGATAACAGAATTATTCTAGGTTTGATATTGAATATAGTTTAGGATTGATATTGAATTTATTGTATATTTTATTCTGGATCTAATCTAGGTTTTGAGCTTGAATTATTATGGGTGTTTAACTGGGTTAATATTTGTTTTGAAACTAGATTTATAATTATTCTGGAATTATTTTGGGTTTGATGGTTAATTGAAACTTGGTTATAGATAATTTGAGTGGTTACTGCATGTTCCACTTGTTGAATACTGGATTTGTTCCTGATATGATCCTGGATTAAACTGGGTTATCTGCTGGTTTTATGTTGTGTCTATAGTAAATTCATTCTGGATTAACATTGTGTTAGAATAGAAATGTTGAAGGGTTTGATGCTGCATTTATAGACTTGAAACTGAAGGTTTCACTGAATTAAGACCAGATCTGAGCTGAATCAGGGGCTCGGTGTGGATTGTATTCATCATGGATTAGTTTCCCTCTCTGACGCTGAACTCTGAATAAACTCTAAGTTTCTGAGCGTGTTCTCAGAGAGTCTGAGGAGCAGTGAAGTCTCCTCCTCCTCCTCCCTCAGAGAGATCATGGCTCAGAAACAGGTGAATGTTTTTCTGTCATAATGATGCGTTCGGGTGCAGCCTGTAATTTCCCTGCTCTGTGTGGGAACGTCGCTGTGGTTGGGGAATGTCTGGAGGACAAAGCGTCCAGTGTCCGTCCGCCCGTCTGAAGGAGCTCCACTGACCCCGCTGCCCCCGGTGGGACGGTGGGGCTGAGGGGCTTCCCACCCGGAGCTGCAGGGGTCCAGGTCTGGTTTTATAGACGCGGTGCAGGTGAACCTCAGGAGACAACGAGCAGAGCGCTGTTTTAATACTTTGACTCACAGTTAGTCTCAGTGATCAGATTATTGATCAGTTATTGGACCAACAGGACCCCCCAGCCCCCCCTCCAGGTCCCTCTCATTCAACCACAGAGAAACTCTTTCATTCACTGACCTCCTTAATCCCCCCTCCCCCCTCCTCACCCACCACCCACCAGCCGAGGGGGGAGGAGGTTATTTATATGTTAATGTACCCGGTCTGCCCACACAAACAGGCCTCCAACAACCAGTTTAGACTGGGATTAGACTGGGATTATACTGGGTTTGCTCTGAGATCAGATCAGGATGTGAACCTGGTTTTGATACTTGATGAATGTTGAGTTTAAACTTCATATTTCCTCTTTTATTCTGGATTTAATCTGGGTTTACCTGTGACGTGTTTGTGTTAGAGAATCAATAAACACTGGGATTGATAATTCACATGTCTGTAGTTTAGTTTCATACTTAGATTAATAATGGATTTCATACAGGTGTTTAATTGGCTAGTGAATGGATTTATTCTGGGTCTGAAACTGGATTCATATCAGGTTTGAAACTGGATTTGTTTGGTACTGGACTAACACTGAATCTGAAACAGGGTGCATTATGGGGATTATTTAAATCACTTTACTTTTTCACAATTACTTTGAATCAATTTAGGATTTGTTTTCTGAATATGGACTTAGATTTATTCCGGGTTTATTCTGGATTTAATGCTGAATTCATTTTGGGTTAAAGTTGTTTTATTCTGGATTTATACCTGAATTCTTACTGGCTGTGCCACTGGTATAGTGCTGCTTAATTTTGGATTAGTTGCTGCAAATACTAACATTATTCCTGTATTTATTCTAGGTTTTATTCCGGATTTTTACTTGAATTAATACTGAATATATATCCCAGGTTTCATGCCAGATCTGTATTGATCTGATGCTGTTTGTAGTGGGTTTTACTCTGAATATATTCTGGGTTAGTCCTGGATTTAATCTTGATTTCCTGCCGAATTCATATCGAAATAAAAACGTTATTTATTCCGGGTTTTATTCCAGGTTGATACTTCAACTAACACCAGATATATCCCTGGTTTAATGTTTAATGCCACATTTGCATTGATTCAATGCTGTGTTTGTTCTGGTTTGGTTCTGGATTTATTCTGGGTTATATTCTGTGTTTGTTCCGTATCTTAATCTGGATGTACATCCGGTTTAATTCCAGATTAGTTCTGGGATCATTCTAAGGTGGGTACTGGATCTGACCCGGGTGTTACACTGAGGTCATGCAGGGGTTTAGTGTCTGATGATGAAGGTGTAGACCGATACGTGAGGTCAGTGAAGCCGGACTGGGAAGTAAAACAAAGAAGAGGGAAACTGGAGACTCTTCCTCTTCCTCCTCTTCTTCTTCTTCCTCTTCTTCTTCTTCTTCTTCCTCCTCTCTCTGTTGTTCTGCGGTCAGCTGTTTTATTGTGGAGGGCGAGCAGCAGCAGAGATCTCAGCCTGCTGTTGTTGGTACGGTCTGATTACAGTGTTGAGAGACCGTTCATTACCTCCCAGCTCTCTGCAGCTCTTCCTCCTCTTCCTCCTCCTCCTCTTCATCCTCCTCACCCTCCTCTTCGTCCTCCTCCTAAACTGTTACTGTAAATGGAGGTCATGATGTCACCAGGTGATGTCACTGTCACAGGAAAGTGATCTGTGTGTGAAAGCTGGTGGATGTGACACCTTCACAGAGGTGGTGACCCTACAGAGTTTTTAAAGGAGCGGTCCGTCAAATATCAGCGTCAGTGTAATGAAACATAAACATCCTTCAGCAGGGGAGCTGGTCCGGCTCTGACTATTTACTGGGAGTGATTCAGAGTAAACAGACTCACTGAGGTATCGAGTAATTAGATTTTATTATTAAGGTAAAAGAAAGTAAAATAAGATGAACTTCTTAAAACACATCATAAAGACGGTGTGATGAATTTGTTTTATATAAAGTAGAATACTCTGCTTGTTTTTATTCCTGCTGTCCTCAGTTGTTCTGACTCTGGACCTGCTGCATTCCTCAGTCTGCTCTCCACCTGTCTGCACCGCCACAATAAAGCCCCACACATCCTGCAGCCGAACCTTCAAAATAAAAGTCTCTGAAACTTTTGGATTCCTCCATTAAGAGCACAATAAACCAGTTTAACACGAAGGAGTGAGGGGATCTTCACCCTGAAGCAACATTTTACTGTCACTCTGATAACATGAGCATAAGTTGACTTCATAATTAATAAGTATTAAGGTTTTTTAATTAAACTGGAAAATATAAATGATCACATAAAGCTTCCTAACATCAAAATACTCAAATAAAGTGTTAGAATTATTGTGTTATTGTAGTGTTTGCCTTCCCTCCTTAAAAGTAAGATTATATCCGCTCCGTTTAGTTTATTTATAATCTACAGAAACTTTAAGAAGAGGTGCAAAAACAAATATTAAATCAATGAATATAAAAAATAACACTCATAATTGCATGTACAATTTATATGATATTCTATGTTCTTTCTTTGCTTTCTTAATTATGAGTTTTATTTGATTTTCTCTCAATATGCAAAATAAAAATATACTGTTAATACAACATTTTTACATAGCTAATTCTAATTCTAACTATCCTGCGCTTCTGTTCCTACTTTATTATTATTATTTTATCTTATTTATTTTCCTCAATAATTTTTTATTGATTTTCACACATAAACAAATTTAATAATAATAATTATAATAATAATAATTATACATGTTAGTTAAAAGTGCCTTTCTCAGCACTTAAGGACACTTTACAGGGAGATTAAAAACACAATAAAATAAATAAAACAACAAACAAATGAAACACTAAAAATATACAAAAAGGACACCCTCTTTCAATTAATATTTTGACTTTTTTACATACAGTGAATAAGAGAAACTGTACTGACTGAATTCCCCCCGGATAAATAAAGTATTTCAGATTCTGATTGAAAATAAATATTTATTATTATAAATGAAAAACAAATTATTAAAATAATAAACTGATATAAAGTAAAACCATAATTAAAATTCTCATTCTCATTATTTGCAGTGTAGGAATTTCTACCAATGCATTTCTGTTAAGGACTTTTATTCTGAAGGTCTGCACCGGAAGTAGTCGTGTTAACCTGTTGTGTGCTGACAGACTGAAACTGTGATCGGACTAACTGAGAGTGAACTCTCAGAGGACATGAGTTAACCTGCTCGGATGGACTCTGTGGGTGAGTGTGGCTCCCTTTGAACTCTCTGGTTTAAACACTGACTCCAGCTCAGCTCACCTGCAGCTCGTGAGCTCACCTGCAGCTCGTGCTCTCTGTGGGACCCTCCTTTAAAACGACAGGGGGAGAAACCCGCGTGAAAGAGGAGTGAGGAGTCCTCGCCCGCTGCGAGCTGAGGAAGCAGGGAAGGAAGCAGGGATCAGATGTTTCCTTTAGGGTGCTGAACAAAGGTGTTAATATAAACTCTGCATTAAGAGGACAGGAGGTGACATCAGGGATCCATACTCTCATTTATTAGATTATAATCTGTGTGCTTATTCTGGAATATTAAACTTCAACTAATGAATAATTTAAATTCTAAATTAATCTATTTATTATTTCCTCCTTTAATTAATTGATGGGTTATTTTATAAATGTGTGAAAACAGTGAAATAACCTCTAAAATAAAAGAAATACTTTTATTAAATTCAGATTAATCAAATATAAATGTGAACAAGTAAATATTTTTACAGGTCAAATTAATTCAAATATTTCCAGATCATTCTAAGATTAATTTAATAACTGATGTATGCCAATACATAAACATATTCATATTTTTAATACTGGGTTTAAAGTTGAACAGGGTCAGGCTGAGAGCTCCAGAGGGAGGGGGCTGTGTGTCCCCAGAGTTGGTGCTTGTTCTTGGGGTGAGGGAGCAGGTAGGAGAGGGGATTCTGGTTCTGGATCTGAGAGGAGGAGTTATATAAATCATATCAATATATACAGATATTTTTACCTTCCTGACATGCCGTCATATTCAGGATCTTAACGATCTTTCTAACGTTTGGGGAGAAGTTAATATTCAATAAAGTCTGTTCCTCAGATTATCCACGTACGGTCTGGAGCTACTCGTAAGGTAAAGAGTCAGCAGTTAGATATAAACCACTTTAAATCAGGACTTCCTCTCTGTGCTGCTTTGTTCTTATTTTAGCAGTATAAACCTCTCAATATCAGTTCCTGTTGAGTCTCAGGTTCACAGTAAATAGGAAGTGATATAGGGGCTTTATCTGGCTTACTTTGGCGCTGTGAACCCTGAATATCTGTTCCTGGTCAGTCTCAGTTTCACTGTAGATAGTAAAAGGCGCAGAGGCTTTATCTGGCTTACTTTGGCTCTATGAAACAAGAAAATCTGTTCTTTTTGAAGTCCCAGTTTCACTGTAAATACTTTGTTCCACTGAGCATTAATCTGGTTTATTGTGGTGGTATGAACCCTTAAAATGTGTTCCTGGTGAGTCTCAGTTTCACTGTAAACAGTTCCACAGAGTCTCAGTTTCACTGTAAACAGTTCCACAGAGGCTTCCCTCTGGCTTCCTTCAGCAGTATGAACCTGAAACAGGAACTGATGTTCTTGTGATGTTCTTGTAATTAACAGGTCTTCAGTTTGCTGAAATAACAACATCATGATGCAGATTAGTCCAAAGTCCAAAGTCCAGCTTTGTCAGGTCTGTCCTCAAGAGGAGAAGAAAACTACGTCTACAATGTTTGTTTGTTGAATGGAGGTCTATGAAAGAGGATTAGAGACACTGATGTTTCTTTAGCTCTGACCTTCTTCACAGAACGTTCCATTTGTTCTCAGAATTCTGACATCATCAAAGACAGAATTATGACATCATCAAAGACAGAACTCTGACATCATCAAAGACAGAATTCTGACATCATCAAAGACAGAATTCTGACATCATCAAAGACAGAATTCTGACATCATCAAAGCAGAATTGTAGAATTCTGTCTTTGATGATGTCAGAGTTCTAGAATTCTGTCTTTGATGATGTCAGAGTTCTAGAGTTCTGTCTGTGATGATGTCAGAGTTCTAAAATTCTGTCTTTGATGATGTCAGAGTTCTAGAGTTCTGTCTTT